>NW_028253808.1:0-38480 GCF_964263255.1 Lissotriton vulgaris
CGCTAGGGGGCAAGCGCGTTGTTCCCTCTTCACATGAACAACATACCGTGGCCCAATGCTTTCAAAGCGTGTTTATTCTGCCAATGCAACTCAGAGTTGCATTGCCAGAAATAAACACACCTTGACAGCATTGGGCCACTGTGTGTTGTTCATGTGAAGAGGGAAAGATGCGCCTGTTGGATACATAGGGGCTCGCCACCCCACCGCGGCCTGCCGTTGTGAAGCGGCTCGGGTCTAGTGCGAAGTGAACTGTTGATATATATATATATATGTATATATATATATATATATATATATATATATATATATATATATATATATATATATATGTCTTTACGATTGCTCCCACGAAGACCCTGGAAAGCAGTAAGTGGCACACCCAAGCTAAAACTGTGTCCTTTAATCATTGCAGCAGCACTCCCTTCATATTCCCAATGCGTTTCGACAGTTCGTCTTGATCACAGGATTGACAAATACAGGAACTCCTCACTCCTACAGGTGATCTAAAATAAATGCAAAGAAATTTTGCGTCATCGCTGCAATGCATCCTGGGCAGGGTAGTTTCAATTATGTCACAATCATAGGGGTCAATATGCTGCAATTACATTTTCGAGGGTGCAGCTTGTTCCACCAAGGACCCACAATCATAATGGCCCTGGTAGACCCTCGTCGTTTTCGAGGCCCAGGATGCATTGCAGCGATGACGCATAATTTCTTTGCATTTATTTTAGATCACCTGCGGGAGTGAGGAGTTCCTGTATTTGTCAATCCCGTGATCAAGACGAACTGTCGAAACGCGTTGGGAATATGAAGGAAGTGCTGCTGCAATGATTAAAGGACACAGTTTTCAGCTTCCCGCATTGTAACCTTACCGGGAGATTGAGGGAGCGCAAAGCCTCGCGCCACCTTCTCGAATTTCCGACAGTCCATGAAGCCATGAATCGGCATATTTCTCACTTTAGCAAGCAAGTAAGGGGTCTAATGCATTATGCCACACCGATCTTCTATACAATCCACTAAATCAGTACAATACGGTTGTTCCTAATACTGTCTGAGGTGTGTTTTCATTTCATTTATAATTTACATTCTAAATTCTCAATCCCCAATCTCTCCTCTTACATGATTTATCACAATTCATCTGATTCTACAAGACTGTACAAATTAGTTCAGATCAAAAAGAATTCAATCAGATAAAGGAGTCCAAGAAAAGAGAAAAAAGAAAAAGAGAAAAAAGGAGAGAAAAGAAAAGAATCGAAAAGAAAGAAAAACACACAGACATGACAGAAAGAATGATTCTTTGAAATCCAAATAGTATTGACAGGGGTCATTGAAAGACCATCAAAATAATCAGGGTGCCATACAGTTCGATTTGCAACACTATTCCATCATCTACTCATTTTCCTAGATGGACAGCAAGCTCTTCCCCGCTGTTCAGTCCTAACGGTACTTTCGTCATCAGATCTATAATGTACCTGGATTCCAGGCGTTTCAGCTTTTTCAGCCTATCTCCTCCTCTCATACTTTCCGGCACATAGTCAAGGCCGAAATATTGCAATTTATTCCTGTCTCTTTTGTGTATCTGATCAAAATGTCTTGCGACAGGATAGGAAGGATCTGCTTTGTCAATCGCCCTAAGGTGTTCCAGGACTCTGACCTTTAGTTGATGAATAGTGCTCCCTATATATCTTAGGCCGCACGGGCAGACAAGGCAATATACAGCGTAATTAGTGCTGCATGTCATGAACTTTTCAATGGGTTTGGAGATACCTGCACCAGGAACCTCATACATTCAAACCCTCTTACTACCTGCGCAGGCTTTGCATTTGCCACAGGGGTAAAATACAACCATCTCTGCTATTTTGCCTGTCTTGGGAGTAACTTTTTCGAAATGACTCCTCACTAGTGAGTCTTTTAGAGATCTTGCCTTCCGATACGTTACTAAAGGTTTGGATGGAATATCGTCCTTTAGTACTGAATCAGTTTTTAGAATATGCCAGTTTTTATGCAGTATTCTTTTGAGGTTATGGGATTCGTTAGTGTATGGTGTGATCATCCGAAATTTACCTTCATTGCTGAGTTGTTTATTTACAGGATTCTGCTTAAGTAGGTCAACCCTTTTGATCTTCCTCACCTTTGTCAATGTTTCAGATAGAGAGATGGGATCGTATCCTCTTTTACAAAATCTCTCTACACAGCCATGGGCTGCCAGTTCAAAATCCTCATCCCTACTACTGTTCCTTTTCAGCCTCAGGAGTTCCCCGTAGGGGATACTTTGTATCAATCTGTTGGGGTGGTTACTATCAGCTCTCAAGATGGAGTTCCCTGCCGTAGGTTTGCGGTATAGCGAGGTGTGTAGCCTGTCTTGTTCCACAAACACCCTCAGGTCCAGATAGTCAGCTGTCGCCTGGGCTAACTGTCCCCGAGAAGTGCAGGTTACAGTTGGTATCATTCAGGACCTCAATATACTAATGAACCGTCTCCAACGTCCCCTGCCACACGATGAAAAGGTCATCAATGTATCGGTATCATCTCACCACCCTTCCTGCCTCCTAGTCTCCGACCTGGAGCGCCATGGGCACCCGCTCCTCCCACCAGCCTACGAACAAGTTCGCGTAGCTGGGGGCAAAGCAGGTGCCCATCGCGGTCCCAGATACCTGTGCATAGAGTTGCTCATCGAACAGGAAAATGTTGCTTGTCAGACAAAATTCGATGAATTCAAGCAGCATACAGTTGTGTAATGCAAACCTAGCAGGCCTTTTGTTCAGGAAGTGCTCTATGGCAAATAGTCCCAGTTCGTGCCTAATGTTTGTATAAAGGCTTGTTATGTCCAGTACCATTATTAGGTATGTGGGGTCCCATACAATGTCTTCAATTTTCTCCAGAGAATCTTTGGTGTGTCTTACATGGGATATCAACTGGGTTACCAAAGGGAATAAAAAACTGTCTATGAACCTAGACATATCTCCGTCAACCCATTGATTGAGGAAACAATCGGCCTTCCCGGCGGTTCGGTAGCATTTTTATGTAGCTTGGGCAAGTGGTAGAAAGTGGGTATTGTTGGATTATTACTGCGTAGATAAAAATTCTCTTCACTTCCCAGCATTGACTTTTTGTACCATTCATTCACCAGGTCATCATATCTGCGTTTGCCATCTTTATAGGTTTTCTCATCAGTTTTTTCATAACATTGGGTGTCTGAGAGTTGTCTTAGGGCTCCTTTGTGGTAATATTCCCTGGTAAGTAACACCACATTACCTCCCTTATCTGAGGGCTTAATAATGATCCTTTCGTCTTTTTGTAAATTTTGCAGAGCATTTCTTTCTTGTGTGGTGATATTATCTCTCCCCTGCGTTGTTTTCCGTTTGCCTCTCAGGGTCACTAGATCTTTTAGGACAGTCTCCGAAAATGCATCTATCGCATCCCATGGCAGCATGGGACAGAATGTTGGAACAGGTTTTAATCCACTTTCTTCTCTGTCTTGCTCGATTTCATTGATTCTTGCTCTTTCAATCATGGTGTTACCCTGTGAGCTTTGGGTGTCCCGTTCAGTCCTGAGATTTTCCAGGTTTTCAACTCCCTTTAGGTCTTCGCAGGATAATATATCAGTAGCGGTTAGTCTTTTATTAATTAGTTTCATTCCTTTAGTCGACGTTCTCAGTTTGTGATATTTGTGTAATTTGAGTATCCTCACAAAAGCGTGTAGGTCGATTCTGGTTTGTGTGTACTCAACCTTGTTATTTGGGCAGAAACTTAAGCCCAGACTTAACAGATCTTCCTCTGCCTTCGTCAATGTTCTCTCAGACAGGTTAACCACAGTGAGGTCATCTGTCGTCCTTGTAGTTATTGTTTGTTGGTTTTCTTCCTGTTCCTCCAAGGTTGGGCCCTTCCTCTTCCTACCTCCACCTGCCCTCCGAGTCCTCCTCCTGGTTGGCTTTCGGGTGGTTTGTTCTTGCCACCTCGTAGCCAAGCCTGGTGGATTACTGTGCATTCGTTGTGAGAAGGAGGACGGAGGGGGGTTTGTCCTCCCTTTAATCTTCCAGCTGTGGTTTTCTTTCGCTGCTCTTCCACAGACTCACTGTCGGTAACTTCAGATTCAGATGTGATTACTGGCGATTCTAGGCCCTGAGCCCTTTTACAGTCCACCTCTTTTCTGGGTGCGTCGTACTTTTTAGCAAAAGTGAGTACTCGTCCACATAAATAGTCGTTCTCGTCCCTTGTGTATTTCTCCTGTTTCCTTGTCTTGATTTTTTCCTCGTATTTTGTCAATCTGATCTTCATTAGATCTTTCAATGCCACTAGCTTGCTGGCCTCTTGTTCTTTCAACAGTTCATCTTCGACTATTTGTATCTCCGCTAACGCCTTTTCGCGATCGCCCCAGGCGTATTGGACTATATATATTTAGGGAGCTTACAAAGTGCCAGCATAATATAGACAACTGTGTGTGTATATATATAATGTCACCTCTCTTTATACATCTATCAAACATTCTGATGGGGTACAGGCAGTTGAATTTTATTTGAACAAAAGACCAATGAATTTTTCAGCTCATAACAAAATGTTGCTTACTATGATTCAGTTGTGTTTGGAGAATAATTATTTTCTATTCAATAATCAAATCTATCAACAGGTTAGGGGTGTCGCAATGGGGGCCTGCTTCTCCCCCAGTCTAGCATGTCTCCACATGGGGCTGTGGGAGGAGCGGGTCCTGGGCGGCATCCTCAAACACACCACTCAAAATCATATGTTATTCTATCTAAGATATATTGATGACCTGTTCATGGTCTGGAGGGGAACGCATGAGCAGGCGCAGGATTTTGTTAGAGAACTGAACAGTAACGATTTGAATTTAAGTTTCACTGCCAACATAGACGCAAAATCAGTGGTGTTCCTGGACATGGAAGTGTATATAAAAGACACAGGGATTGCCACCAGGCTACATAGGAAACCTACCGCAGGTAACACAATATTACATGCGTCTAGTGAGCATCCTTATCACCTGATTAGTAGCATCCCCTTTGGGGAGATGCTGCGTATCAAGCGTGTAAGTAGTACGGATGAGGAGTGCATCAAGTCCCAGAATGATAGCAAGGCACGGTTTCTGTCACGAGGCTATTCCTTGAATACCATTCAGAGAGCCATTAAGAGAGCAGCATCTATTACTAGACAAGAAGCACTAGCAGTTAAAGAAAAATTAATTGTACAAACGACAGAGGATAAACAGATTAAACCGAGAGTGATCATAACCTACAGTAGGCAGCATAAGGAGTTACGACGTATCTTTTACAAGAACTGGAACCTAATCACAGGGGATCCTGTGATAGGGAAATTTATAATGAGTAAACCTGATATTACATTCAGAAAATCTATTTCGATGGGAGATAGATTAACGAGTAACTTCCTTGAAAAACCAGTTTCAGATACTTGGGGAGCCATTGGAGGAGGATTTAAAAAGTGTACTGTCTGCAAGGCATGCAAAAATGGATGTAATAAGACACAATATACGGTGCCATTTAAAAACAAGCCCGTAAAAATTAAAAAACGCATGTCTTGCAGAACAGATTTTGCAGTATACATCCTGCAATGCCCATGTGAACTTCGTTACGTGGGTAGCACACGTTTGCCAGTGCACAAGCGTGTGCTGCAACACATTAGGGCCATTGTGGGGAAAGACCAGACGTACCCAGTGGCTCGCCACTTCGAAAGCTTACATAACAGTGATCCTTCGTCTCTGTTGTACTATGCTATTGATTGTGTAATGCCCCTTAAGAGAGGAGGAGATAGAGATGCTCAACTTCGCCTATTAGAAACAAGATACATAATTGAGCTAGATAGTAAGGCTCCACGGGGCTTGAACGCGAGCGAAGATTTGTATACCTGTCTATAGACTGACTTACAGGGCATATTAATGGTCATTGCACACTATATGATTATTGTTTCCTTTTGTATATATCGGTTTCTGCATTCTCTGGGAGTTGTGTCTTTTTGAATGATGGAAATTGAAATTTGTAGATGATTAAGAGTTGCCAGCTTTTCCACCTTAAACTCCCTCTAACTTTCCCATGAAATTGTTTTCAAACCACATTCAAGACATTTTGCACACTTTTTCTCAGACAATTTTGCACATGTATTTGCACTGGGTTATTAGGGAAAAAATCTTTTTAAACGAGGTTTATTATGTACAAAACAGGAGTGGACACTGTTTATGATGAATTAGGCCCCTTTTGTGTATTTTGATACGGATTCACACCTTATTAATATCCATATATTCATTGAAGGATTGTGGATAGGAAATATAGATGGTTTTGTGACCAGAGACAAACAGTTGTAAAGTTGCAGGTAGAAATTAGTCATTAGGGAGAATAACGAGTCTGATTGGATTTTTGTAGTTGACAGTATGTCTTTTATTGTAAATAATGTACATATGGCAATGAAAATGAATTGTTTTTATGTTTATTTATATACTTAAATATGAGATGTACTTTTATACATATATATATATATATATTTTTCTACATATTAATATGCTGTTTTATCTAGAATCTATATTGTATAGTTTTGTATTTTGCGGAATGTTGCACAGATACCCAATACAGATCATACCCTTTTGAGTATATATTTGACCTGTTTACATAAGTTGGGCACTGGCCCTCAATTTTGTCCTGTTAATAACTATGGTTTCCAAACTGGATCCGTATGGTGAAATACATATAAATACTTGTTGTTCAATATGGGGTTAATGGAAAGGGCGGTGTTTATACATTTGGTAACGCCCACCTTGTATTCTCCACTCCTTAAGTACCCTTGTTTATTTCAAGCAATGTATCATGTGATCAAGCCTCCGGCTGGAGGCGAAACGCGTCATGCGGGCTTGCTGGGTTACTATTTTTTAAAATGAATTAAATCACTGCACTGTAATTCTTTCTGGGTCTGCCTTATTCGTTTTTTCCTAACGGTCTGGATTTGACTGTTGATGCTGTGTCAGCGGTATCGAGCGAAGTAAGAGGATATATATATATATATATATTTTCACTGAAAAAACCATAGGTTTCACACCAGTTATAGTTAGCTGGAAATTTTACTGACATAAAACCATTGAAATTCCCACGTTATAGTTAGTTGGACTCACTATAACTTGCGGGCCTGCAATGCACTGCTGATGACGTCACTTATTACATCACTCATGACATGGTCAGTGACATCAATCATGACATCACTGATGGCACCATCCTTGTGACATAGTGACAGACCTCCTTTCACTGTAATGTAACACTTGAAACACATATTCAAAAATAGAAACTAAATTTTTATAAAAAATTGAGATACCCATATCAGTTACAACAATTAATTCAGTAATTCAACTATCTATATACACATCCACTCATTCACCAACAGTTCTATATAGTCACTCATACATATACTCACTCATCATATGAAGTGATACACCTATACATCCTGTTACACACGACAGTCATCCAAAAGTTACTTACACACATACTCACAGATGCAAATAAACTATTGAACATCCATTTATTTGCATGTAGAGCAATACACACACTACCACCTTACTTCTATTGAAAATTACACATATTTATTCTCTTAAACAATCACTTTTCGAAACACATACTTATTTAAATAGGAACTCTTACAATCTCTTACTCTCACATATACTCACTTATATGCATCAATATTCACATATTCTAGATTAAAACATATGTAGTTACTCATTGCTGTGTTGTGCTTTCAACGTTGATACTTTGTGAGTGGCGCTTTGGCAGAGGTATTCTGCTGGAGTTGAGAGCCTTTGGCTGCCTGTTGTCGAGCATTGTGCTGTGCCCTGCTTTTACTTTCATTTTTGCCCTCCATTTTGTGTTTTCCTCTCCCCTGACCCGCCTCTCTGATCCCGCCTCCCAGCTGACCCTCCCACGCTCCGCCCCCTCCACCATCCATTTAAGCCAGATGGTCCCACGCGCAGCGTCCACGCGCTACGGCCGCGCCGAAGGTGCGCCAAAGGTAAGCCCGTCTACACCCGTCCGCGCCTGGACCGCGCCCAGCGCCAGAGCCCCTGGTCATCGTAATGTCCACACCGCCCGCATTTCTTACGATGCCACCACCCTCCTAGCCCTCAACTCTGGCCGTTCCCTCAGCTGCGTCCAAGTCGCTCCTGGACACACCCATGGTCCCTTTTCATGCAACTCCTGCAAGTTCGACGGCACCAAGAACAACTCCTCATCTACGATCACACAACAGATATCCGACCCCAACCATCTAAAATGCATCCTGCTCAACACCCGATCGGTCCACAGGCACGCAATTGACCTCTGGAATCTACTAGACACCATCTCTCCGGACGTCGCCTTCCTAACAGAAACATGGATGAATGCCTCTTCAGCCCCAGACATCACCATTGCCATCCCGGAAGGCTATAAGATCATTCGCAAGGACCGTACCGGCCACACAGGAGGAGGTATCGCTATCGTCCACAAGAAATCCATCCGCATCTCAACCAGCTCGGACGTCAACCTCGCCAACTCTGAACACCTTCACTTCCAGATCCACATCGACCCCAAAACCACACTCAGAGGCACCCTCCTATACAGGCCACCAGACCCCGCGCACAGTTTAGTGAAGACATCACGGACTTCATCACTCCACACGCGCTCCCCTCAGAGGATTACATCCTTCTGGGAGACCTCAACTTTCACCTTGAAAAGAACAACGACCGCAACACCACCACCCTTTTGGACAACCTCGCCAACCTCGGACTTAAACAACTTGTCACCACCTCCACCCACATCGCAGGTCACACACTCGACCCTATCTTCACCTCCAGCAAACATATCTCCTTCAGCCACACCACAGCTCTCCTTTGGACTGACCACAGCTGCATTCACTTCACCTACTGCAAGCCCACCTCCAACAACCACCCCCAACCCACTCTGCAAAGAAACTGGAACAAAATTACCACCGACCAAATCTCCTCATCGCTTCTTCAAAACCCCCCAGCCCACTCCTCAAACCCAGACCAAGGAGCCACTAACCTCACCCAATGGTTATCCAACACTGCCGACATCTTAGCACCACTGAAAAAACGACAAATCAAACTAGGCAGCAAGAAGGCCTCCTGGTTCAACGATGATCTTAAGAAATCCAAGAAACTCTGCCGCTCCCTTGAGAAGACCTGGAAAAAAGACTCAACCACCAGCACCAAGGACGCCTTCAAAAACGCCACCCGCATACACCACCAACTGATCCGGACTGCCAAGAGAGCCGCTTTCAAGGATCGACTAGATAACAACGCCCACAACAGCAAGGAACTATTCAACATCGTCAAGGAATTTACCAACCCCTCGGCCAACTCCAACGACATCACCCCCTCTCAAGCCCTCTGCGACTCCCTAGCCTCATTCTTCCACAACAAAATTGCAGACATCCACAACAGCTTCGACAACCGTCCCGAAAACCAACCCACCCAACCCCCTGCAGGACCCCCACCCCCCCTGAACACCCTCAATGACTGGAAGCCAATCTCCACTGAGGACACCATCCGTCTGATGAACTCTATCCACTCAGGATCCCCCACAGACCCATGCCCTCACCACATCTTTAACAAAGCAGACTCCATCATAGCACCGCACCTCCGAGACGTCATCAACTGCTCCCTCAACTCCGCAACCTTCCCGGAAAGCTGGAAACATGCCGAACTCAGCGCCCTCCTGAAGAAACCCACAGCTGACCCCACCGAACTCAAAAACTACCGCCCTATCTCACTCCTTCCATTCCCGGCCAAAGTCATCGAGAAAGCGGTCAACAACCAGCTCGCCACATTCCTCGAAACCAACAAATCCCTCAACTCCTCTCAATCCGGCTTCCAAGCCAAGCACAGCACGGAAACCGCCCTCATCGCAGCAACAGACGACATTCGAACTCTACTGGATAATGGAGACACAGTCGCCCTCATCCTCCTCGACCTCTCCGCAGCCTTCGACACGGTCTGTCATAACACCCTTTTACAACGCCTCAGAAACGTCGGAATCCATGGAAAAGCACTGGAATGGATCACCTCGTTCCTCACCGGAAGAACCCAGAGAGTCCGCCTCCCACCATTCAAGTCAGAGGCCACTGAAGTCATCTGCGGCGTACCCCAAGGGTCCTCACTCAGCCCCACCCTCTTCAACGTATACATGAGCCCCCTGGCGACCATCGCACGCCAACACAACCTCAACATCATCTCCTACGCCGACGACACTCAACTGATCCTATCACTCACCAAAGACCCGAACACGGCCAAAACCAACCTGCATGAAGGAATGAAAGAAGTAGCCGAATGGATGAAGCACAGTCGTCTAAAACTGAACTCAGACAAAACAGAAGTCCTCATCCTAGGCACCTCCCCCTCCGCCTGGGATGACTCTTGGTGGCCAGAGGCCCTTGGAACAGCACCTATCCCGACGGACCACGCACGCAACCTGGGCGTCATCCTGGACTCCTCACTCTCGATGAACAGACAAGTCAACGCCGTTTCTTCATCTTGCTTCAACATTCTTCGCATGCTCAAGAAAACATTCCACTGGATCCCCACCGAAACTAGAAAAACAGTCACTCACGCTCTAGTCACGAGCCGACTGGACTACGGAAACACCCTCTACGCCGGTACTACCGCAAAAATCCAGAAAAAACTCCAACGCATCCAGAACGCTTCAGCCAGGCTCATATTAGACATACCGTGCAAAGAACACATCTCTGGCCACCTGAAAAACCTCCACTGGCTCCCCGTCAATAAGAGGATTACTTTCCGGCTCCTAACCCACGCACACAAAGCACTCTACGAAATCGGACCCGAATGCCTCAACACACGACTGTCCTTCTACACCCCCTCCCGCCAGCTACGATCCTCCAACCAAGCCCTTGCCACTGTACCTCGCATCAACAAAACCACCATGGGAGGTAGATCCTTCTCCTACCTGGCAGCTAAAACCTGGAACTCACTTCCCACTCATCTTCGCCTTACTCAGAACCACCTAGCATTCAGAAAGCAACTTAAAACGTGGATATTTGACAAGTAATTCCCCCCCCTTCTTCAAGCGCCTTGAGACCCTCTGGGTATGTAGCGCGCTATACAAATTTATTGACTTGACTACAAACACTCATACCCATACTAATAAAACATCTAATTATCCATGTACATACACATGTACCTACTCACCAAAGCATGCAGGTACTTATACACAAAGTGAAACACTAATACATATATTTAAAAATTTAAACATTACTCACTAATATTTATTTTTCAGAAAGACACGCATTCACTGGATGGTGTCATCAGTGATGTCATGAGTGATGTCACTGACCATGTCATGAGTGATGTAATATGTGACGTCATCAGCAGTGCATTGCACGCGCAAGTTATAGTGAGTCCAACTAACTATAATGTGGGAATTTCAATGGTTTTATGTCAGTAAATTTTCCAGCTAACTATAACTGGTGTGAAACCTATGGTTTTTTCAGTGAATATAGATATACATCATCGTGACGTATCGCGTAGCCACGTCCGCATGATACGCACGGCGTAAGTGCACCCGGAAGCACTCGAGCGCATACGATCGCGCTACGTAAGCATCCGACGTGCTTACGCTATGCTGTGCGCCCCGGGGCGCGTAGCGTAAGCGCGTCGGGTCATGTGACCTAAAAATAACACTTTTTATTGGTTCAGGACAGTTTTGGTTTACAAATGATGAAAGCCCTGGTCATGTGACCTGAAAATAACACTTTTCATTGGTTCAGGACAGGTTTTTTTTCCTAATGATGAAAGCCCCCACCTTTTTTCCTCATTCTCACTTTGTACTTTGAGTGAGGAAGACCTATTTCCAGAGCTATTACTACCTATTTGTACTCAGAAATGGCTTCAGTAGCAGCAGCAGCAGGAGCATCTCAGCCACCACCACCACCACCACCACCAAGAGGACCACCACAACACCACAGTGGTGGAAATGAAGAAGATAAGGAGGAGGAGGAGGAGGAGGAGGAGAGGAGGAGGTTCCTGCCTGAAGATACTACCCCATAAAAGCCAAAGGAGCACATTTTCTGGGAGTTTTTTTCAATCCCAAAGGACCTCAAGAAAGTAAATGCGCCAAGGGTTACTTGTCTAATCTGTGGCACTGTACTTTCAAGGGGGAACCCTAACAAAAAGTACTCTTTTGGCAATAACACCATGATTCGCCACATGCAACACCGGCACCCTAACAACTATGCTGTGGCAGAGGTCAGAGAACTGACCAGAAGCCCTCCCCAATCTTCTGACAGCACCTCCAAAAGTGAGCAACCCACTCCATCGGGTCCAGAGACAAGGGAGATGGTCCCAAACATACAACCCCAGTTTGGACAATACAAAATCGTTTGTATATTTTGTGGAAAAACAATTACCTATGGTGAGCAAAGCATTAAACTCATCAACCCTGCTGGTGACAACCACAATTGCCCTAAAAAACCTTAATTTTTTCCTGATTTTTTTTGCTCCAGTTGAGCCGTTCCCTGTTTTTTGTTTGTCCCCATAAAAATAACAAAAAATATATAAAATTGTTCATAAAAGCCAAAAAAAACTACAAAATGTTCAAAAAAACAATAAAAAATATATAAAACAACAAAAAGAAGAAAAAAACTGTTCTTTTTAGAACTACCTCCAATTTATAAAAAAAAGCTAAATTTTTTAAAAAACTCTGTCATTCTTTTTTCCCCATGGTACGTTCCCCGGTGCGCTCCCCGGTGCGCGTACTGGGCGCTCCCCCCGCGCAAATCGAATTATTTTTTTTTCCTCCCGCGGGGCCCTTTTATGGCCCCCACATCAAACCTAGGGGGTCAGGGGGGGTCTACTCTGCCCCCTTTTGGTCATTTCCCCGTTTGTTTTTGCCACCTCTTGTGTCTCCATCCTACCGAGACACAAGATGGCGGCTGCTCCGGATTGTTTGGAATGTTGACAGACACCCGAGAGCCAATCAGCTTTCCGCGCGCGAACTCTCGTAGCACGCTGGTACGCGCCCCGGTGCGCGTGCCGGGGCGCGCTTATAGAAATATATATTTTTTTGAACCTAATTTACTCAAAATCCACTGGAGCACATATCGTGAGACATAGCAAAGGCACATCGGGCTACCAGTCCCTACAATTTTGCCAAGTTTGGTGGAAAACCATTTAGCCGTTCGGGCTAAAAGTGAGTTCAACCGCCCTATGGAAATTAACATTGGGAAAACACGTTTTGGGACCCCCCTTTTATCTCAGCCCCAGCTTGACGAATCCCCCCCCCCCCCCCAACTTTCAGGGAAGGAGCGGAGAAAATTTGAGGAAAATTTCAGGCAGATTCCTCAACCGGCGCCAAAGTTATTCCCAATAGAATGTTGCAAATTCCCTATACAAAATAATCCTTACTATATATATATTCACTAAAAAAAACATAGGTTATAGACCATATATAGTTAGGAATTCGCATTTACAAAACCTTATTTTACTCACACAAAACCATTGAAATTCCATATATAGTTAGTTGCACTAACTATATATCGCGCACCCGCAATCCACTGCTGATGATGTCACATATTACATCATTCATGACATGGTCAGTGACATCACTGATGACATCACTGATGACATCTCAAATGACATCACTGATGACATCTCAAATGACATCACTGATGACATCACTGATGACATCTCATTTGACATTACTGATCACATCACTGATGATATCATTCATGTGATAATACGATGAACCTCTTCAGACTCTAATATAACCTTAGATACAATCAGTGTAAACAGACACTCACAGACTGTCACTCATCCATGGAGTTACTCACACACCTAGTCAGTCATGCAAAGAATCAATCACACCTCCATTTCCTCAAATATACAGTTATGCAAACTTTACTTATTCAAACATATACTAACACATATTTACTCTCTTATACAATCCCTGATACAAGTTCACAATGATCCATACAGCCACTCACACATTCACTGGCTCTTATGCACAGTTATTTATATATGTCAACTCTCACATGTACTGTGTTTTACATATGTACTTACTTTGACATGTAGCACTGAGATATCCATTCACTCACCAATACACTCATGCACACAGTCAACCGCCCATACAGCTGTTTCCACATGCACTTTTGAAACCATACTTCTAGTGAATCAACTGCTCACACATCTATGCACAGAGTCATACACCTCCCAGCCACCCACACACACACTCAGTCTCCCATACAAATACTTGGGCAACCAATCAATAACCCATATAGTTACTCATATAGCTACTTATCAACACATGCATCAGTTTACAGAACAACAGACATAATGATGCACAAATTAAGACAGTTTAGTCACTAACCCATGCACTCAGTGAGACACATTTAATCACTCATTCATACAGTCAGTCATGCACCTACTAAATCCTTCATCCAGACACTTATACATCCACTCATTCTTCAATATGTAAGACATATTTTAACTTTACAGAAACATACAGTCACTGGATGTTGTCATCAGTGATGTCATTTGAGATGTCATCAGTGATGTCATCAGTGATGTCACTGACCATGTCATGAATGATGTAATATGTGACATCATCAGCAGTGGATTGCGGGTGCGCGATATATAGTTAGTGCAACTAACTATATATGGAATTTCAATGGTTTTGTGTGAGTAAAATAAGGTTTTGTAAATGGGAATTCCTAACTATATATGGTCTATAACCTATGGGTTTTTCAGTGAATTTTCAAGGTTTTGTAAATGCTAATTCCTAACTATATATGGTCTATAACCTATGGTTTTTTCAGTGAATTTTCAAGGTTTTGTAAATGCTAATTCCTAACTATATATGGTCTATAACCTATGTTTTTTTCAGTGAATATATATATATACATACATATATAAACATATATCATCTGTATATCTATATAAATACAAACATAAATGCATGCATACATATACTTATATGCATACAGATGCATGTTATTTACATGAAAGTTGAAAAAACACTAATAAAAGCAAAGCTAAAAAGCCACCTCATTACAAACAGAATGGCTTTAACTTAAACGAGGGCGAGATCTATTGCATTTTCAATGCTTGTTTACTTTGGTTCCATCAAGAAGGCATTCAGATGTGTCACACATTTGCCATAAATTCTGAATGTTAGCACTCTAGTTGCACATTAGATCACTGTAGTAAAGCTACTGCTCACCAGGGACGTCTGCTGCTGGTATTCAAAGTGCATGTTTCAGTCTGCATGTCAGAATTTTTTTAATGAAATAGAAGAGGATTTGAGAAGTCACTCAAAATGATCCCTAATTTTTCTTTCTGAAGCACTAATCATACTTTCTATGGCAAAATTAACCCCCTCATGTTGTTCCTTTTTAAATTGAGTGTTTTCAGACTTACCACTTCATTCCAATCAAGATGGCTTCTGGTGTGCCATACTTTTGTCATAAGTAAGACTGTTAGCGCTCTAGTTGTTCTTTAGAACACTCTGGGACATTCTGTCATTGGGCTATACTTGGGGTACATCTGGGTGATATTTGGGCTACATTTAGGCTCTTTTGTCTCTGGTGGCCATCTTGGGAGACTGTATGTCAGAATTTTTTAATGAAATTGAAGAGGTTTTGAGAAGTCACTCAAAATGTGCCCTAATTTTTCTTTCGGCAGCACTAATCATAATTCATATGGCAAATTATACCCCCTCATTTTGTTCCTTTTTAAATTAAATGTTTTAAGAGTTACCACTTTATTCCAATCAAGATGGCTTCAGGTGTGCCATACCTTTGTAATAAGTAGGACTGTTAGCGCTCTAGTTGTTCTTTAGAACACTCTGGGACATTCTGTCATTGGGCTATACTTGGGCTACATCTGGGTGATATTTGGGCTACATTTGGGCTCTTTTGTCTCTGGTGGCCATTTTGGGAGACTGCATGTCAGAATTTTTTAATGAAATAGAAGAGGATTTGAAAAGTCACTTAAAATGTGCCCTAATTTTTCATTCTGCAGCACTAATCATACTTTCTATGGCAAAATATACCCCCTCATGTTGTTTCTTTTTAAATTAAATGTTTTAAGAGTTACCACTTTATTCCAATCAAGATGGCTTCAAGTGTGCCATACCTTTGTAATAAGTAGGACTGTTAGCGCTCTAGTTGTTCTTTAGAACACTCTGGGACATTCTGTCATTGGGCTATACTTGGGCTACATCTGGGTGATATTTGGGCTACATTTGGGCTCTTTTGTCTCTGGTGGCCATTTTGGGAGACTGCATGTCAGAATGTTTTAATGAAATAGAAAAGGATTTGAGAAGTCACTCAAAATGTGCCCTAATTTTTCATTCTGCAGCACTAATCATACTTTCTATGGCAAAATATACCCCCTCATGTTGTTTCTTTTTAAATTAAATGTTTTAAGAGTTACCACTTTATTCCAATCAAGATGGCTTCAGGTGTGCCATACCTTTGTAATAAGTAGGACTGTTAGCGCTCTAGTTGTTCTTTAGAACACTCTAGGAGGCTGCAGTAGAACACAAAGGAATCAACTGACAGTCTCTGTCCTTGTTGGATGTACATGTTTTACTGAGAATGTCAGACTTCATTTTCACATGACTGAGAAAGATAATGTGAATTTACAGAAAATATGCTTTCAGTTTAGCTTATAGATCCCCTTCCAAACCACTGTGGAAAAATCATGAAATATTAGTTTTCTTCAAACAATATTCATGATATCACAGCAGAAGGTTTTTTCACATGGTAAAATCACCTTAGAACCCATCACAATTCCTAAAACGAGTATGGTACCATCAACAAATGATTTATAATGTAACTAAAGTCCTAAAACCCTCTATTAACTACAATGCTTTTTAATGAGGTGCTATCATGTATATTGGTCCCAAGATGGCTGCCAACACTTCTTGGATGAAGTGCTGACAGCCAATCAGATCAGATGTGTGGTTAGGCTCCGCCCAGATATATATCTTTTTTTGAACCTAAATTACTCAAAATCCACTGGAGCACATATATTGAGACCTAGCAAAGGCACATCGGGCTAACAGTCCCTACAATTTTGCCAAGTTTCGTGCAAATCCTTTCAGCCGTTCGAGCTAAAAGTGAGGCCAACCGCCCTATGGAAATTAACATGGGAAAAACGCGTTTTGGGACCCCCCTTTTTTCTCGGCCCCCCCTTGATGAAACCCCCCCAAATTGTCAGGGGCTGCTCAGAAACAAAATGTTCCATTTTCCTGAAAATGTCAGCCAATTCCGTCCACAAACGCCAAAGTTATTAGACATAGAATTTTCAAAAATCCCATAGACAAACAGCGTAAAATCTTAGTAACTCTACCCCATTGTGTTCATTGCTATTTGGACAAACCTGAGAGGTACACAATTTGGACTGTAATATTTTTTTCTAGAATCTCTTCAGAATGCTGTCGGGTATATATATATACTGGTATATATATATATATTCACTGAAAAAACCATAGGTTTCACACCAGTTATAGTTAGGAATTAGCATTTAAAAAACCTATTAAATTCACTGAAAAAACCATAGGTTTCACACCAGTTATAGTTAGCTGGAAATTTTACTGATATAAAACCATTGAAATTCCCACGTTATAGTTAGTCGGACTCACTATAACTTGCGCGTGCAATGCACTGCTGATGACATCACATATTACATCACTCATGACATGGTCAGTGACATCACTCATGACATCACTGATGACACCATCCTTGTGACACAGTGACAGACCTCCTTTCAGTGTAATGTAACCCATGAAACACATATTCAAAAATAGAAACTAATATTTTCAAAAAAGTGGATATACCCATACCAGTTACAACAACCAATTCAGTAATATCACCATCTAATACACATCCACTCATGTGTATGTATATGGGTTATTAGATATTTTTATTAGTATCAGTATGAGTGTCTATATGGTTTGGTGGGGGTATTACTTAGCACATAGATGCATGAGTGACTGACTCTTTGTTTGTATGTGTTTTGAAGACAACATATGTACAGGACTGTATGGGTGGATGAGTGTCTATATGTGTTTGTTAGTGAGTGAATGACTGTCTCACTAGTGTCTTTATCAGTAACTACATATGTTTTAATCTAGTATATATGAATATTGATGTATATAAGTGAGTATATGTGAGAGTAAGAGATTGTAAGAGTTCCTGTTTAAATAAGTATGTGTTTCTATAAGTGATTGTTTAAGAGAATAAATATGTGTAATTTTAAATAGAAGTAAGGTGGAAGTGTGTGTATAACTCTATATTCAAATAAATGGATGTTCAATAGTTTATTTGCACGTGTGAATATGTGTGTGAGTAACTTTTGGATGAATGTCGGTGTGTAACAGGATGTATAGGTGTATCACTTCATATGATGAGTGAGTATATGTATGAGTGACTATATAGAACTGTTGGTGAATGAGTGGATGTGTATATAGATAGTGGAATTACTGAATTGCTTGTTGTAACTGATATAGGTATCTCCATTTTATTAAAAATTTCAGTTTCTATTTTTGAATATGTGTCTCAAGGGTTACATTATAGTGAAAGGAGGTCTGTCACTATGTCACAAGGATGGTGTCATGAGTGATGTCACTGACCATGTCATGAGTGATGTAATATGTGATGTCATCAGCAGTGCATTGCACGCGCAAGTTATAGTGAGTCCGACTAACTATAACGTGGGAATTTCAATGGTTTTATATCAGTAAAATTTCCAGCTAACTATAACTGGTGTGAAACCTATGGTTTTTTCAGTGAATTTAATAGGTTTTTTAAATGCTAATTCCTAACTATAACTGGTGTGAAACCTATGGTTTTTTCAGTGAATTTCATAGGTTTTTTAAATGCTAATTCCTAACTATAACTGGTGTGAAACCTTTGGTTTTTTCAGTGAATTTCATAGGTTTTTTTAATGCTAATTCCTAACTTTTTATACAGACTCATACCTATGTGTTTTTTAGTGAATTGCTAAAGTATGTTTTTGTAAAAATGAACACTATAATGTATATTGAGATAATATTTTTAATTTAAAATATTTTTTTTTATATTTCGCTTTCGGTGCGCGCACCGGTGCGCGTACCGTCAGCGCACTAACAAAAAAAAAGAAAAAAAAATGAAGGAGGGACTGTGTAATAGATAGTAAGACAGATAAAAAGTGTAAAAGGAAGTAACTGAGAAAAGAAAAATGAATAAGGGAGCAAAAGAAAGAAGAAATAGGAAGAAGACTAAAGCAGAGGTTAAGGGAGATTGTAAATGGATGTTGAAAGTAAAAAGAAGGACAGTTAAGTATGGGAATGTCAGGTAGTGACGGAATCAGAGGAAAAGAATAGCAGTGATTGAGGGAAAGTAAATATCAGTGAATATAAGTAAAAAGGGGTGAAAGAGGGTACATGTAAGTGAATAAGGGTAACACATGGGGAGTAATAGAGACAAACAAGAGAGAGAGTAAAAGAAGGACTGTCACAAAGGGACTAAGTGAACCAGTAAAAAAGGTAAGTGAAGGAGTGTGCATAGGCAGAAGTACTGAAAGAAATTGAATGTGGTCGGAAGTAAACATGGAACAAAAGAATAAGTGAGGGAAGCAAAGTAAGGAAATAGGGGTGCGGTAGGGTGACAGAAAAATAGTGAAAATAAAACAAAAGGTGATAACAAAAAAGATTTTGTAAACACACTTACCATATAATCAATGCAAACTTGTATCTATGAAAGATAAAAGAAAAAACACGTTATAATTTCTTAAAAATATATAATAAAATAGAAACAACAGTTCATGAGGTTTAAAAATCTACAAAAGTTTACTAAGAAATGATGCAATAGTGAAGGATACAAAAACAGAAAGAAAGTAATGTAGAAAGAGAAAAAGAAAGGAAAAAGAAATAGAAAGAGAACAAATTCCTAAAGGTAAATAAGATACTAAAAGAATGTAAGATATCAAATCAAAATCAGTAAAGATAAGAAAATAAAAGAAAAATGAGTGAAAAGGAGAGAAGTCTGATTGAGAAACTATAAATAAAAAAGAGGAATAGAAGATGATTGAGAGTGAGTGAAGTAAAGTAACAGAGTGAAGGGATGAAAGGAATGAAGTTAGTATAGAACGATGGATAAAACAGGAGTGAGAGAGTAAGTACACAGAAAGACAAAAGGAAGAACTAAGTGAACTACAGTACAATGGATGCGAAAGAAAAAAAAAGGAGAAAAAGAAAGAGAGGGTTAGGAAACTAAAGCAGTGGTACTGTGAGAATATGAAAAAGATAAAAAGTGGTGGAAGGAACAGAGGAAATGCAGACAGTTCCTATTAGATTAAGAAGTTGTGAATGAAGTGCACTAAAGAAACAGCGATGAAAAAAGAGTGTAAATTAGTAAAGAGAGGTAAATAAGGGTGAAAAAGAAAATGAGTATAAGACAATGTGAACACAATATAAATTACACAATGCAAACTACACAATAACTTCTACAATATGTTACATTATTTATTTTTGCTGTTCTCAGAATATATTGAATTTCACTTAAATTAGTGAGATCAAAGTCTTCATCATATAACAGCGGGAAAAAAAAAACACAATCTAAAAGATTGTGTTTAAAAAAACCCATTCAAACATACATCTCATATAAGTACACTAATCTTTGATTCACTTACTTTTCCGTGAGACCAAATTGCAGATAGTGAAGGTCCTTTTGGTGGAAAAAAGTCTGCTGTGCTCTATAACTTCCATTTCATCGACTTCCTATGAAAAAAGATCTAACAACATCATATGTTACACTTTCCTCACGGCCAATTTGTGTCAGATATATCAGTATTTTTTACTTTGAGATCCACTTAAAGTATCTACATGAGATTGCAGATAGTGAAGGTCCTTTTGGTGAAAAAAAGTCTGCTGTGCTCTATAACTTCGATTTCATCAACTTCTAACAACATCATATCTTACATTTTCCTCACGGCCAATTTGTGTCAGATATATCAGTATTTTTTACTTTGAGATCCACTTAAAGTATCTACATGAGATAAATAATTTCAAATATTAGATTAACTAACTAACTAACTAACTTTTATTAACTATTCCCGTCTTCAAAGGCCAATTCCCTTTACTAAAACTTTGGTTTTAAAAACACTAGATAAGAATTTGTAGAGTCATAAGGCAAACGTTGTTTATAAGTTAAATGAGAATCATTGCAGTAACTCCATCCATTTTCAGATTTTAAGTAGCATGTATAATGTCCTGAGGTGGTCGAAGATCCATCATGATAAATAATAGCTTCAGTTGTAAAGGTCCTTCCAGAAATTGATAACTGAGAAGCCACAAAATTTTTGATAGAAGTTGTCAATTTAGTTCCATCAGGTCTACATCGTTGGAAAACTAAAATAATATACTGCCCATACCTTTGTATAAATAATGTGGACAGCATTGTACAGTTACATTGGGTACACACCATATTATGATCTGCTGCTTTAACTAGATTTTTAAAAGACACTGATTTACAGTCTGGTAAAGTCAAATATATAAATCTTTCAGTGTCTATTGTAGTAGTACTTGATAAACTACAATTGTGGCAGTCATGCTGCCATTGATAAGAAAGACTGAAAAGATTATCTACATCTACACCTTCATCTTCCAAAACACCAAACATATACATTAAAAATTCCTGACAATCCTGCTGAATGTTCTGTGAAAATTTATCTTGACCAGAACACAAATCTAAAATATTTCGAATTTCTGTTACACTTTCTATTTGTGCTGTAACACTGCTACATTTCTGAAACACAGAATTCAATAAACCACACAATCTTTGATCCCGATTTTCAACAATCTGTTCTTGTAAACTTTTAAGAAAAAAAACAACATTAACCACTACATTAGCATAGCAGTTGACACCAGAACTGTTTTCAAACTGAAATCCAACAACATTTTCTCCACAATTCTTTTTCTTCCTGTTTTCAATTACAGTTTTCTCTACTTTTTGTCTTTTTGCAACTACCTCACTACAATTATCCTCATTTCTTCTTTTTCGGCCTACCACACGTTTTTCAAACAGAGGATATTGAGGCAAATGTGGAGCATACTCTCTTCTTAACCTATTGTATTCTTTAACACAATCTAGATCGGCAGAAATCTTTGTCTCATCACACGCAATCAAGTACAATCCTGATAAAGTTCTGACTCGAGATAATGCCACATATGCCATACCCTCTTTAAACACAGATCTTCCAATGTTCACCAATGCACTATCTACACTTAAACCTTGAGATTTATGAATTGTCACTGCATACGCCAAACAAACAGGAAACTGTTTTCGGCGAACATATAAGTCTTTTACAAGTAAAAATCTAGCAGAACAACGACTTATTTGTTGTACTTGTTCAATGCCATCAAATTTTATTTTTAAAAATTCAATTCCATCTCTATTTCTGTAATTCACAAAATCAACAACATAACCCATTGCTCCATTTACCAGACCGCTTTCAACATTTAAATTCCTTCTCAAAATGATACGACAATTTAAACACACATTCAGAGTCTTTTCAAAACCAGCTGTTTTTGAAATACTTTTCTCCAATGAATGCAATTTAGTTTTCAAATTTTCTGACAAAACAATTGTTGCACCCATATGCTCTATTTTATCTATTGCTTCCAGTTTCACAATCTCTTCATTTTCTAAGTCTAACATTTTTTGATTGAAGATGGAACATTCTTGCAGAGTTGGCATCAAACATATCCCAGATTTCTTCTCAGTCATTTTTTTAAAAATATTCTCTGGAAGAATGTTTTCATTTGCATACAAATTTGAAATTAATCGACTATGCAAAGCTTTTTTCCCTTTCTCAGTCATTTTTCCAATTCTTACATCTTGTAGAATATTTTTATAATCTTCATCCTTGGCCTGTCGCATATTTTGAAGCAGTTCAGCATATTTAAAATTTAGCCATATATTAACATTTCCAATGCTTCCAAGGGACTTCCTGGTATCTTCATGCGTGAGCATTTTAAACACTGGTTGTCCTTTTACTGGAGTCAACTGCAATAGATCTCCAAAAACAATAATGTGTTTTCCTCCAAATAACACATCATAGTCTGTTTTAAGAATTTCTTGCATTCTCAAATGCACAAAAGCAAGCATTAGATTTGAGACCATGCTTACTTCATCTATGATAAGAAGTTTCATTTTCTTCAAGACTCTTGAAACTTCAGAACACGCATCTCCAGATAGCTTGTTGTAATGCAATTTATTATCATGTTCAACTGGCAGCATCAATAAACGATGTAGAGTAATCCCTTTAATGTTATGTGCTGCCAGACCAGTTGGAGCAGTTACAACACAAGACAGTGGTGAATCAGTCCTTTTCTGCAGATAACTTGCAACGGCTTTAATTAGAAAACTTTTTCCTGTCCCCGCTTCTCCACTTACATACAGTCGGACAGGGTCAAATAATATACATGAGCACTCTTTTTTCTCATGTCTGAATCCATGTTCAATCTGCTCTGTGACTTCATCATATATCTTTTTCTGCTCAATGTTTAGTTGCGTTACCAAATCTTCTAAGTTAACTCCATCCTCTTGAGCTTGTTCCATAGCTCTTTCCACCTCATCCATGGCAGTGGCAGCTTCATTTTGGATAATTGGTCCTCCTAGTGGATCCTGGCTCAATGAAGTAGAACTCTGACTATCTTGAGAACTGTTTCTAGCTATCTCTTCAGCAATTGTGGTTTCTTGCTCCATTTCTTCATTCAACATTTGCAGATAATTTAGAAAAATAGGACATTCTATGGTATCCTTAGTTGCATTAAAAGAGTCTTCATAACAGAGAAAATCTCCAAGTAGTTCCTCTTCTGTACGCCATGGCTTAAAGAGTTGCAAAAGAGCTAAATAGTAAAATTCTCTTTTGTCTGGAACTTCACAACTCAATTTTCGATGATTAATCAAATGGCCTTTTTTCTGCTTCACTAGACATCCTTCATAGCCAATGAGTGCATATTTTCCATTATTGATATCTTCTGTGATGTTCCTCTTATAACTGTAGTTTTGAAGAACTTCATACAAACATGTGTTCTCAAGGTGAGTACTTCTATTTGGATAGTATGTATCCAACATATTTGTCTTCAAAATATCTGTACTGTTTGGTTCTTTTTCCGCCAAATATTCAATTTCTTGTACAGATTTCAAAACTCGGTTTCGTGTTGCAGCAAGACCAAGACTCACCCAAATGATTGTTCTTGATTTGGCATAGAGACTTGCTGATGATAACCGATCAGAACATTCATATGCTCCAATTTCTCGATGCGACAACATCTTCAGACTGAAACTGTATAATTTCTTGCTTAGACTCTTTTCATGTGAAATGTCCTCCCACATTTCCTTCAGTTCTGTCTTTTCTTTTTTGGTGATGTAAGATGTCACATATCGAGCCACAGCAATAGAGTTGTCAGCAACGAACTGAATATCCATGTTAGCATTCCACATGGACAAAATCACTGGGTTGTAATCGTTGATGTACTTAGATTCTTCATTTCTTTTCAAATTATATGTGTTTTTGGGAGATTTTCTCGTCACAGTATGTCGTAGAGATGACATCAAATTATTTACTCTTCCTTTAGAAATCACTGGTCGAGGAAATGCAAAACGACATTTCGTGTAGTACTTTTCCTTGTTTTTAAATTTTCGACGACAGTACTTTCCACAACGATGAGATTGAAAACGTAAAACTTGTTGCCTTAAATTGTTTTCTTCAGTAGATTTTGGAACAGCACATGTTGAATACTCTTCAATGAAACTCATCACTGTTTCATCTGAATCTGATCCAAATTTGGGTGCATCTTTAATCCACAACAACATATGTATATGAGGAGCACCTCTCGCTTGATATTCCTTCCTCCAAAAGAAATCCAAAACCTCTCCAAGGGGAGGATTTTTTTTGTTGGTAATAAAAGACATCATAGCTTCAAATCTATGATTAAAATATCTGCAAACATTCACTGGATCTAAAGAACACAGTTCTCCTGGTGTTTTCAATTCTATATTTGGTATGTTTTCATTTGCCTCTCGTAGAAATTGAAGTAAATCGTCCCAGGCATACTCAGCACAGCTAAGAGTGAGGAACCATGTAGGAGTTCCTAAGTTTCTTAGCATACATTTCAATTCTCCATGACGACGAAACCAATACTCGTTGGTTCCACGTTGACATGCCATGAGATTGATTAGCTGAGATTCCAAAATACTGTCTTGCAGATTAACTTTCTCCATAAAGTCCCTTGCACATACATTTTGCAAATGAGGTCCACTTTTTAATATATGATTAACTGCATAAGAAAGCCCAGACAAATCACTTTCAAACAGTAGATGAAATAAATATGGAATGCATTGACGAAACCTTGGATCTTCTGCATATAATCTTAGAGTCCGGTATTCAGCTGCAGGAATTTGAACTGGTCGATCATCATATCGTCCACCACAACCTGTTGGAAATAATTGTGGAAAACAACGAGCTTCCAAACTTTCTTCCCATACACTAATGGGACTTCCTTTTGCTGCCTTCATTTGAAACAAGTCAATTGCATTTCCCATTACTTCTTTGGAATGCAAAGGATGAACAGTATAATGTTCATATATTTCTTCAGTTCTAGACACATCAACTTTTTCAATTTGACCAACTGAAGAATCACTATCTTCTTCTGTAGCTGTTTCCTCTACTCCAACACTTACATGTTTGTAGTACTCATTGTTTTTAACTAAATACAACGTTGCCTTCTTGACTTTTTTAACATCCACTAAATCTTGCCAAATTTTCTTACTCTTTGTTGGAACCCCATTAACTAGAATAACTAAAGGATCTTCTTCTACTCTTTCTACACCAATTGTATTAATATTTTTCTTTACATCTAGAGGCAAATAAACAACTCTTCCCTTTAATCCTCTCAGTAAATCTGATGGAGGCAATTTCCCTGTCTTAGGCTCCATGCGAACAATAGCCTGAAAAGGATGGACACATTGAATCAAAATAGATTCATAAGTATTTAGATCCATCAATTCAGAAGGAATATCTATCAACTGAAGATTATTATAAACTGCTCTTGCAGGCATTCTATTTTCATTTAATTTTTTCAAACAATAAGTGCAAATACGCTGATCCAAACTCAAATCAAAAGAATTCTCCACCAACAAATAACTTACAAAATCCTCCCATTCACTATTATTTTCCAATTCACTTTTTGCATATAAATCAACTAACCTAGTCTGAATTTTATAATGAGTCCGTCGACAACACACACAAGTTACATTAGGCCTCTCACTTGATTTCACCTTAAACTTGATAATTTCCTCATCAAACTTTTCAATACTTGAAATTTGTCCATTATCTTCTGCATTACCATCCATTACTATATCTATTTCTACACTGTCCTCTTTGTTCCCAAAATAACAAAACTCAATTTCTTCACAAATAGTCTTCACATCCACTTCAGATCCATGCAAAAGAGCACTATTTAACTGTTTAAGCTTAAGTGCAGGACTTTTTGCATAATACAACTTCCTCACTAATTTCCTTACGTTATTATGATGCACTGCTAACATCCTAAAATGATGAAAAACACTCCGACAAACTTTTCTAGAAAGACATGCTAGTGAATGCCCTTGCAAACCTGTGCTTTCTCTCACTCTGCAAGGATCTAACTCTTGCAGGATCTTCATTTTTTGTTTGAGACTTTTTTTACTATATGTACGTAAGAAATTTCGAAGCAAATCAATTGATTCCTGTCGCACACTACAAATACTACTGCATTTCCATGTGTACACTGGACCCTTAGTACGTCTCCCTAAAACTTCATCAGCTAAGACCTCTTCTGCATCTCTAGATACAAGTTTCTCTTTTTCCATCACACAACTATCTTTCACCTCATATGCACGACCACTGGTGTCAACTGCATGCACCAAATCATTTTCCTGAAAGTAACTCTCCTCATTAAAAAAAGGCTCAGAACTTGAACTATGCATCCATTCACCAGAAAATACTTCACAAAAATTACTCCGATTAATAATTCTTTTCCATCTACTGTTCGATTTGAAAACATCCATTGCCTTATTAAGTATCCTAATTCTATTGATTATTAAAATAAATAATTTTTTCTTAACTTCAAAAGCCTGATCAACAATCTTTTCTACACTTTTCTTTTTCTTGTAAAAAGCAGCTTTTAGTTTACTTTTCTTTTCATTTTTTAGCAAATTTAAAACTACCCTATTGCGAAACATTCGCCTACGAATGTCCCTAAAAACATTTACCCTTCTATTGCTAACCATTCTCTTCTCTCCTGGTCCAATGGAAACATTTTTTGTGGGCTTCTCTTTCCTTTTTAGATTTGTTGACTTTTTCTGTATATTCACATTAGCAATTTCATTTTTTTTCCTACGACATATGTTGCGAAGAAAAGACTTAATTGGCTTACCAGAAGCTTTTCTGGTGTTTTTTGAAGTAGTTGTTGAAGAGGATTCCATAAACTCTGTTGTTGATGTTCTCCTTTTCCGTATGGTATTTTTGATATTTCTTTGCCTTGAAGGCATTTTTGCTTCCTTTTCAGAAGTTGATTTGAATCTGTTGTTCTGTTAAAAAAACACATGAAAGACCACTATTAGCAAACAACAAAGTAATGTTAAAAAGCAAACAATATAAACAATAAATTGCAACATATTTAAGTTTATACAATAGCAACACATGGCTTTATTTTTAAAGGCCTTGCGCCACCAGTGCGTCACTTATTACCCATGTTTAAAGTCAAGCATCAGCTGCACATGGCATTCATAAATAAGGGCCAAATGCAAATACCAATCAATTGCACCCAAAAATCGATTTTTCAATAACATGTAAGAAACACTGCGCAAAACCTAAGTACAACCACTCAATATCATCAAACAAAGTCAGGGTCTGATTTATAAAGGCCTTGCGCCACCAGTGCGTCACTTATTACCCATGTTTAAAGTTTTGCATCGGCTGCACATGGCAATCATAAATAAGGGCCAAATACATATACCAATCAATTGCACCCAAAAATCGATTTTTGAATAACATGTAAGAAACACTGTGCAGAACCTATGTACAACCAATCAATATCATCAAACAAAGTCAGGGCCTTATTTATGAAAGCCTTGCGCCACCAGTGTGTCACTTATTACCCATGTTTAAAGTCATGCATCAGTTGCACATGGCAATCATAAATAAGGGCCAAATACATATACCAATCAATTGCACCCAAAAATCGATTTTTCAATAACATGTAAGAAACACGGCGCAGAACCTATGTACAACCAATCAATATCATCAAACAAAGTCAGGGCCTTATTTATGAAAGCCTTGCGCCACCAGTGCGTCACTTATTACCCATGTTTAAAGTCATGCATCAGCTGCACATGGCAATCATAAATAAGGGCCAAATACATATACCAATCAATTGCACCCAAAAATCGATTTTTCAATAACATGTAAGAAACACGGCGCAGAACCTAAGTACAACCACTCAATATCATCAAACAAAGTCAGGGCCTTATTTATGAAAGCCTTGCGCCACCAGTGGGTCACTTATTACCCATGTTTAAAATCATGCATCAGTTGCACATGGCAATCATAAATAAGGGCCAAATACATATACCAATCAATTGCACCCAAAAATCGATTTTTCAATAACATGTAAGAAACACGGCGCTGAACCTAAGTACAACCACTCAATATCATCAAACAAAGTCAGGGCCTTATTTATGAAAGCCTTGCGCCACCAGTGCGTCACTTATTACCCATGTTTAAAGTCATGCATCAGTTGCACATGGCAATCATAAATTAGGGCAAAATACATATACCAATCAATTGCACCCAAAAATCGATTTTTCAATAACATGTAAGAAACACGGCGCAGAACCTAAGTACAACCAATCAATATCATCAAACAAAGTCAGGGCCTTATTTATGAAAGCCTTGCGCCACCAGTGCGTCACTTATTACCCATGTTTAAAATCATGCATCAGTTTCACATGGCAATCATAAATAAGGGCCAAATACATATACCAATCAATTGCACCCAAAAATCGATTTTTGAATAACATGTAAGGAACACTGCACAGAACCTAAGTACAACCACTCAATATCATCAAACAAAGTCAGGCCTTATTTATGAAAGCCTTGCGCCACCAGTGCGTCACTTATTACCCATGTTTAAAGTCATGCATCAGCTGCACATGGCAATCATAAATAAGGGCCAAATACATATACCAATCAATTGCACCCAAAAATCGATTTTTGAATAACATGTAAGAAACACTGTGCAGAACCTATGTACAACCAATCAATATCATCAAACAAAGTCAGAGCCTTATTTATGAAAGCCTTGCGCCACCAGTGCGTCACTTATTACCCATGTTTAAAGTCATGCATCAGCTGCACATGGCAATCATAAATAAGGGCCAAATACATATACCAATCAATTGCACCCAAAAATCGATTTTTGAATAACATGTAAGGAACACTGCACAGAACCTAAGTACAACCACTCAATATCATCAAACAAAGTCAGGCCTTATTTATGAAAGCCTTGCGCCACCAGTGCGTCACTTATTACCCATGTTTAAAGTCATGCATCAGTTGCACATGGCAATCATAAATAAGGGCCAAATACATATACCAATCAATTGCACCCAAAAATCGATTTTTGAATAACATGTAAGGAACACTGCACAGAACCTAAGTACAACCACTCAATATCATCAAACAAAGTCAGGCCTTATTTATGAAAGCCTTGCGCCACCAGTGCGTCACGTATTACCCATGTTTAAAGTCATGCATCAGCTGCACATGGCAATCATAAATTAGGGCAAAATACATATACCAATCAATTGCACCCAAAAATCGATTTTTGAATAACATGTAAGGAACACTGCACAGAACCTAAGTACAACCACTCAATATCATCAAACAAAGTCAGGCCTTATTTATGAAAGCCTTGCGCCACCAGTGCGTCACTTATTACCCATGTTTAAAGTCATGCATCAGTTGCACATGGCAATCATAAATAAGGGCCAAATACATATACCAATCAATTGCACCCAAAAATCGATTTTTGAATAACATGTAAGAAACACTGCGCAAAACCTAAGTACAACCACTCAATATCATCAAACAAAGTCAGGGCCTTATTTATGAAAGCCTTGCGCCACCAGTGCGTCACTTATTACCCATGTTTAAAATCATGCATCAGTTTCACATGGCAATCATAAATAAGGGCCAAATACATATACCAATCAATTGCACCCAAAAATCGATTTTTGAATAACATGTAAGGAACACTGCACAGAACCTAAGTACAACCACTCAATATCATCAAACAAAGTCAGGCCTTATTTATGAAAGCCTTGCGCCACCAGTGCGTCACTTATTACCCATGTTTAAAGTCATGCATCAGTTGCACATGGCAATCATAAATAAGGGCCAAATACATATACCAATCAATTGCACCCAAAAATCGATTTTTGAATAACATGTAAGGAACACTGCACAGAACCTATGTACAACCAATCAATATCATCAAACAAAGTCAGAGCCTTATTTATGAAAGCCTTGCGCCACCAGTGCGTCACTTATTACCCATGTTTAAAGTCATGCATCAGCTGCACATGGCAATCATAAATAAGGGCCAAATACATATACCAATCAATTGCACCCAAAAATCGATTTTTGAATAACATGTAAGGAACACTGCACAGAACCTAAGTACAACCACTCAATATCATCAAACAAAGTCAGGCCTTATTTATGAAAGCCTTGCGCCACCAGTGCGTCACTTATTACCCATGTTTAAAGTCATGCATCAGTTGCACATGGCAATCATAAATTAGGGCAAAATACATATACTAATCAATTGCACCCAAAAATCGATTTTTCAATAACATGTAAGAAACACGGCGCAGAACCTAAGTACAACCAATCAATATCATCAAACAAAGTCAGGGCCTTATTTATGAAAGCCTTGCGCCACCAGTGCGTCACTTATTACCCATGTTTAAAATCATGCATCAGTTTCACATGGCAATCATAAATAAGGGCCAAATACATATACCAATCAATTGCACCCAAAAATCGATTTTTGAATAACATGTAAGGAACACTGCACAGAACCTAAGTACAACCACTCAATATCATCAAACAAAGTCAGGGCCTTATTTATGAAAGCCTTGCGCCACCAGTGCGTCACTTATTACCCATGTTTAAAGTCATGCATCAGCTGCACATGGCATTCATAAATAAGGGCCAAATACATATACCAATCAATTGCACCCAAAAATCGATTTTTCAATAACATGTAAGAAACACTGCACAGAACCTAACTACAACCACTCAATATCATCAAACAAAGTCAGGGCCTCATTTATAAAAGCCTGGCGCCACCAGTGCATCACTTATTACCCATGTTTAAAGTCATGCATCAACTGCACATGGCAATCATAAAAAAGGCCAAATAAAAATACCATTCATTTGCACCCAAAATCGATTTTTAAATAACATGTAAAAAACACTGCGCAGGACTTATATACTAACATACAATTTCACTTCTAAAACATAACTATCTGCTTCCAAATATTCTCCATAGAGAAAATAAATCTCTATCTAAATTAAATGAATCATTACTTACCTTTAGAAATGCTTTTGGAGATTGAAAACAGTGTCAGACACACACACCAATTTTTCTTTAGCAGAGGAGAAGGTGTGCTCTCAATACACTGAAACCAAGACTGGCATAGAAAATCTCTATCTTTGTACACATATGCCTTAATTCAACCAATGAAAACTCTTCCCTCACTATTTTCAAACCAACACCCATCCCCCTCTCAAACCTTTCTATCTGTTACCATAGCAACTCCCTCCTAACTGAACTGTAAGGTTCAAAAGTTTATCTTACAATGTTGCAAATTAACTCAGCAAGGATGTTTGACCTGTCAATACAGCAGCCTATACAGGGTATTTTTGCTTTTGGTGACTTTTTTTAAACCATTCAAATTGCTTCTTTCACACAACATAACCATACACCCTAACTTTCAGTTTTCAACTATCTGAATCCACCAATCATTGCTAGTGATTCAAGAGCACAGAAACTCCACAATTATTTTTTTGTGAACTCCTACTGTTCCAACTGCCATTTCATTCCCACACTTCATCTGACTGGACCAGAACCTTCTCACATCATGTACTCTGTTTGGGTTATTGGACATAGCTACATCCACTGGGCTCAAAGGTATGCAGCTAGCAGAAATTTTCATAACCTTGATTTATCAAATGTGGAAATCAAGTGGATTGGCCACAGAGGATTAAAATGTCACCAATTGATACCATTGGTGAAAACCTTTTTGCATCTGCCAGAACCTGACCTTATAATTGTGCACTGTGGTGGAAACGATCTAGGCACATTAACTGGGGTAGGTCTGGAAATGCTATTAAAGGACACCTTTCATCAATTGATGATACTTTTTCCCCACACTGCCTTGGTATATTCCAATATATGCCAAAGACAGAAATGGAACTGGTCCAACCAATTTGGTCCACAATTTGAGAAAGCACGGAAACATGTAAATAAATCTGTTTCTGCTTACATGAGAGACTATGGAATGGGTTCATTATACAATAATAACTTGCGTTACAACATGCAAGACATCTACAGAGGAGATGGAGTGCACTTCTCAGATGAGGGGAATAGAATATTCCTCCTGAATTTAAGAATGTGTATTGGAACCTACTTGTAGGTACCTAAATCAACCACAGAACCCAAAAGCTCTTTTCAGAGCTACCCTAACTCTGATCATTCAAAGCGTTTATTTTTTTCTAACTTTTTTCACTATTTTTCACCAAAGTACGCTTTCGGGTACGCTTAAAGGTGCGCGCACCAGGCGCTACCCCCGCGAAAAATTAAAGAATTTTTTTTTTTTTTTTTACGTTTATGAGCCTCCTAAGCCCCCCTCAGAAAACCTAGAGGGTCAAGAAGTCTCTACAGTTCCCCCTTCTATCCATTCCGAACATTGTTTACCCTCCATCTTGTGTCTCGATTGTTCCGAAACACAAAATGGAGGACTCCCGTAACGCTGCCAGTGCGCGTAAAGGAGCGCGCACCCCTAAGCGCTCGTTAAAAAAAGGTGGGAAAGTAATTTACGGAAAACCCAATGGAGACACTTTCATCAAATATAGAATACGCCCTACTACATAGCAGTCCCTACCATTTGCCCAAATTTGGTGAAATTCCATTGAGACATTTAGGCTACAGGCCTGTCTAAATATCCTGAGGTAAATTACATGACAAAAACACACTTGTAATGTTAGAATTTACAACCAATTAAAAAGTATCTCTCATTTTCTACGATTATTTCCTGACGTTTGATTGGTTAAGTACAACAATATATATAAAAGAAGAGAGGGAAACACAGCCATTTTGACTACTGCTTCCTGAAGTACACTTGAAAACAAATTTCACTGACAACTTCAACTAATTTCTCTAAGGTAACTTCTAATTATGGAAGTATATTGTACACGTTAAGTTTATTTCTTAAAAAATATTCTGTTAGTGATATGCTATCCCTCTTTAATAGTTAGAGATAGAGATAGACTTCTCTGTAATAGTTATGGATTGAGTTAGGCTTCTCTGGTATACTAGCTCTACTAATATAGTTAATTTATATGCAATTTTCAGAAAGAAAATGGAAGGAGAAAATAAGGCAAATGATACTTCTATCAAAGTAAAGGTGGAAAAACCAGAAGATGAAAAAAAAGAAGTTGATTTCATGGATGACTCTTTGGATGAACAGTTTATAGAATGTTTGGAAGAAATTGAATCATGTACATATAATTATGAGGAAATTCCGGACAATATTATGTTAGAAATTTTATTAAATTATGAAAAAGAATCAGAGGAATAAATTTATCTTTAATAATTTCAATTGTTTCAGACAATATTCTTTTTTATATGTAATTCATGAAGTATTACCAAAAATGTTTAAAATATAAAGTGAGACTTATAGTATACTGTTCAACTATTTTTCTGTTACATAGTAAGTTTACTCATAGTTACTACCTTTCTCCCACTATATTATCTCATATGAATATTTTACACCTCATTTTCATAAGTGAACAGGATAGACTACTCATGATCCCCTAGAAATTCTCAGGGAGTGCTTAAAAGATCTGTTTCTCCTTTCCAGACAGACTATATTATGAATTCCATATACCACAAAAAATACAATAACAACATGCAAGATGTCTACAAAGAAGATGGTGAACATTAAATTTAAGTCTCTTCATTAGTACCTACATGTAGGTACTTACATAAAATAAAAAAATAAAAAAAAAAACAATTCATAAACATACAATTTTTGAAGTGATTATTTTTCCATAGTACCCTCCTCGATACGCTCCCCGGTGCGCGCACCAGGCGCTTCCCCCGCGAAAATCGAAAAAAAAAAAAAAAAAATTTGAGGCCCCGCGGGGCCCTTTAATGGCCCCCATATCAAACCTAGGGGGTCAGGGGGGGTCTACCCTGCCCCCTTATGGTCAATTCCACCCTTTGTTTTTGCCACCTCTTATGACTAGATTTTACCGATAGACAAGATGGCGGCCGCTCCGGACTGTTTAGAATGTTTACAGACAACTGAGAGCCAATCAGCTTTCTGCGCGCAAGTCGCGTGTCGCGCCGGGAGCGCTCACCGGTGCGCGCACCGGAGAGCGCCTATAGATATATATATTTTTTTGAACGTTAATTTCTCAAAATCCACTGAAGCACATATCTTGAGACATAGCAAAGGCACATCGGGCTACCAGTCCCTACAATTTTGCCAAGTTTGGTGGAAATCCATTCAGCCGTTCGAGCTAAAAGTGAAATCGACCGCCCTATGGAAATTAACATGGGGAAAACGCGTTTTGGGACCCCCCTTTTATCTCGGCCCCCGCTTGACGAATCCCCCCCAAACTTTCAGGGAAGGACCGGACCGCCATGAGACCATTTTCCTGAAAATTTCAGGCAGATTCGTCAACCGGCGCCAAAGTTATTCAAAATAGAATGTTGAGATTTAACATTGAAAATTATCCTAACTATAACTACCTACTGGCGACCGCCAGTAGGTAATATATATATATATATATATATATATATATATATATATATATATATATATATATATATATATATATATATATATATACATCACTTCAGTCATTGACTATCTTGCCTTGTAAATTACATTTATCTGACCATGTGCACAGCCACATGAAAATGATTGCATTTCAGTTCCAGGGATGCTGGGACAGTCCTTTTGTTTTTCATGTTGTAGCTAAAGGTCTCTTTTCATTTTGTTCCTTCTTCTCCTTTTATTTTCATGATTAAAGCCTGCCACACCTCCAAAGACAGTTCTAACTCACTGCTTCCTTGTCGCTCACTCCTTCTGCAGTGTACCCCAACATGTACATCCACTGCTTCGAAACCACCTGACCACCATGGAATAATACTGTTATAAGGTTTCATTGTTTTTAACATTGAAAAATGGCCAACATGTTGGTTTTACGCACGGCAGTTAGATGTAACTATAAAACAATACACTATGTACAGCACCTTTGCAAGACGGCCACCTGCTGTTGTGTGTAATTTCATTATTGCAAGCATATGTCTGCTATTTTTAGGATATAGCTTGTTTTCTTTTTTTTTTCTTTAATTTCTTGCCTATGTTTCTGAGTTTGTGTATGAATTTTATTGTGGTTGTGTGAATGGGTGAACGCAAGAGTGACTCAGTGATGAACAGATGCATGAATGCAAGGATGAGTAACATAATGCATGTATGGTGACTTATTCTGTACCTAAACCCATTAATGTCTAAAGAGGCAATTTCATATATAAGCCACACCTATTGACATTGCCAATGCTTGTTATCAACCTTAATGTGGTAGCAAGTCGATTTTCCTGGTTGCACACCTCAGCACTCGGTTGCGCACACAAGCTAGAAACATGTTCACGGAAACATTCTGTTGCCGCACACAAGGACGAATAATTAGAGGGAACATTGCTGGCCACCCCCAAAAACATGAAAAGAAAGAGAAGACAGACAATACATTCCTATGGCAAAAGGACAATGCTTGGCTTGACAAAATGGCCGCCAAGCCGCCCACATGGTCAGGCCACCCTCAAACAACAAAGTACATAGAGGACAGAAACAGTAAGGGGTCCATGCTCCAAAAACTACAAGCAAATGACAACCTGAGGAGTTTCTTGTAGCAAAATGAATAGCATCTACATTTTCGGGAATGTTTTAGGCAACTCGAGAGATATTGCTCGCGAGAATGCAAATTCGGGGTGTTCGGCAGCGCGAACTGTACAAAACGTCGTTATCACGTGCCCAAGCACGCACATTGAGCGCGCGAAGAAGACAAAAACTGTAAGGTCGCGTTGTAGCACTGTGCAAAGTTACCAAAACTACGCAAGCTGAATTCTAGGGGTACCTAATCAATCAATCAATCGTAACAATTGTATAGCGCGCTACTCACCCGGAAGGGTCTCAAAGCGCTTGGGGGAAGGGCCCCTACTGCTCGAACAGCCAGGTCTTGAGTTGTCTCCTGAAGCCGAGGTGCTCCTGAGTCATGCGAAGGTGGATGGGGAGGGAGTTCCATGTCTTGGCCGCCAGGTAGGAGAAGGATCTGCCTCCGGCGGTGGCTCTTCGGATGCGTGGTACGGGGGCGAGGGCAAGGCTGGCAGACCGTAGCTGGCGGGTGGGCGTGTGGAAGGTCAGGCCGTCGTTGAGGTACTTGGGGCCCAGGTTGTGGAAAGACTTGTGTGCGTGGGTGAGGAGCCTGAACGTGATCCTCTTGTTCACGGGGAGCTAGTGCAGGTCCCTCAGGTGGTCGGAGATGTGGCTGCGTCGGGGATGTCCAGGAGGAGTAGGGCGGAGGCGTTCTGGATGCGTTGGAGTCTTTTCTGTAGCTTGGCTGTAGTTCCGGCGTAGAGGGTGTTTCCGTAGTCCAGACGGCTGGTGACGAGGGCCTGGGTGACCGTCTTCCTGGTTTCGATCGGGATCCATCGGAAGATCTTGCGGAGCATGCAGAGGGTGTGAAAGCATGAAGAGGAGACGGCGTTGACTTGTCTGGTCATCAAGAGGGATTTGTCTAGGATGAAGCCTAGGTTGCGTGCGTGGTCTGTTGGCTTGGAGCTGTCGAGGAGCCAGGCTTTCTCGAGGGTGCGGCAGGTCTTCTTGGAGTCCTTGAGTTTGTCAGTGAACCAAGGGGCCTTCTTGCTTCTGGGTTTGCTGGGAGGGTTCTTCAGTGGTGCGAGGTGGTCGGCGCAGGCGGTCAGCCACTGCGTGAAGTTGCGGGCTGCTTTGTTGGGGTCCGGTGTGCTGGCAGGTGGGTTCTGGCTGAGGGAGGCGGTGAGCTGGTCGGCTGTGATCTCGCTCCAGCTTCTGTGAGGAGCCTGTTGCGGGTGGTGGTGGGTAGTGGTTTTTCTGAAGCTGAAGTGGACGCAGCTGTGGTCTGTCCAGTGAAGTCCGGTGGAGTGGCTGAAGGCGATGTGCTTGCTGGATGAGAAGATGGGATCAAGCGTGTGGCCGGCATAGTGGGTGGGGGTGTTGACCAGTTGCTTGAGTCCGAGGTTGGCGAGGTTGGCCAGCAGGGTGACGGTGTTGCGGTCCTTGTTGTTCTCCAGGTGGAAGTTGAGGTCCCCTAGGAGGATGTAGTCGGCGGAGGGAAGGGAGTGTGGGCTGATGAAGTCCGTGATGTCTTCGCTGAATTGTGTGCGTGGTCCCGGGGGTCTGTAGATGTCGGGGGCCTCTGAGGGCCGTCTTTGGGTCGGTGTGAATCTGGAAGTGGAGGTGTTCGGCGGCGGTGTAGGTGTCGTCGGCGTCGGTCGTGATGCGGATGGTGTTCTTGTGGACGATGGCGCAGTAAAAGCCATATTATTCAACCCACACCCAAAACCTGCAATCCAACACCAAAAACAAATTTTGCTAATTAATCCAAAGCCATCCATGACCTACATGATGTTACACTTACAACTTAAGCACCCCTTTAACAGTTGAAAAACTTTCATGCACCCATGATGAGGACTCTAGTAGTACCCTTGGGCCTACTGGTCAGAGTAGGCCACAAGATTGGAGGCCTATGGCAAAAACACAGAGGCTACTACTAGTACCAGGAAATGGCAGCCACGACATGGACAGGCGGTCACAATAAAAAAAGAAAAGAATACAAAATTAAGAAAGGAATAAAAATAAAAAACAGACAAAGCAGGCCTATGGGAAAAGCAAAATGCATGGGTTCACCAAATGGGAATGGGCACCAGCCCCATGGTCAGCCCACCAACAAGAAAGTACATACAATTTAAATAAACTCAAGCAGGTCTATCAATAACCCTATATAGCCAGAAAAAAAGAATATGCCTGTTACACATCAC
>NW_028253809.1:0-83115 GCF_964263255.1 Lissotriton vulgaris
CATATTTAAAGAACAGTGGTATCATACTACTTATGTATCACTGGACCTAACACCTCAGTGTGAGTCAGGGGTTCTCACCGCCACCTTCCGAGCCTTGCTGACCAAGAATTGTCTGCATCTTAGATAATGCTCTTCTTCAGCTGTGAGAGGAAGATGTCTCTGCAGCTTAGACCATGCCCTTCCCGAGAGTTTAAGATGTCTCTGCAGCTTAGAGCATGCTCTTCCTCAGCTGTGAGTGAAAGAAGTCTCTGCAGCTTAGACACTGCTCTTCTTCAGCTGTGAGTGGAAGATGTCTCTTCAGCTCAGACAATGCTCTTCCGTGGTGGTGAGTGGATGACTTCCCTGCAGCTTAGAGCATTATGTTACTTGGCTGCGAATGGAAAATGACTCTGCAGCCTAGACCACAAGCTTACTTAGCTGTGATTGTAAAGAACCTCTGCAGTTTAAGACAGTGCTCTTCCTCAGCTGTGAGTGGAAGACGGTTCTGCATCTTAGACCATGCTCTTCCTAAGCTGTGATTGGAAGATGCCTCTGCAGCTTAGACCATGCTCTTCCTGTGAGTTTAAGACATCTCTGCCCCTTAGAGCATGCTCTTCCTTGGCTGTGAGTGGAAGACGTCTCTGCAGCTTACAGCATCCTCTTCTTGAGTTCTGAGTGGTAGACGTGTCTGCAGCTTACAGCATGGCTCTTCCTAGCTGTGAGTGAAAGAAGTCTCTGCAGCTTAGACCATGCTCTTCCCTGGTGGTGAGTGGAAGTGGTCTTTGCAGCTTAGAGCATGCTCTTTCTCAGCTGTGAGTGGAAGAAGTCTCTGCAGCTTAGAGCATGCTCTTCCTCAGCTGTGAGTGGAAGAAGTCTCTGCAGCTTAGAGCATGCTCTTCCTCAGCTGTGAGTGAAAGAAGTCTCTGCAGCTTAGACCATGCTCTTCCTTGGTGGTGAATGGAAGCGGTCTCTGCAGCTTAGAGCATGCTCTTCCTCAGCTGTGAGTGGAAGACGTCTCTGCAGCTTAGAGCATGCTCTTCCTTAGCTGTGAGTGGGAGACGTCTCTGCAGCTTAGAGCATGCTCTTCCTGTGAGTTTAAGACATCTCTGCCCCTTAAAGTATGCTCTTCCTTGGCTGTGAGTGGAAGAAGTCTGTGCAGCTTACAGCATGTTTTTTCTTAGCTGTGAGTGAAAGAAGTCTCTGCAGCTTAGAGCATGCTCTTCCTCAGCTGTGAGTGGAAGAAGTCTCTGCAGCTTAGAGCATTCTCTTCCCTGGTGGTGAGTGGAAGCGGTCTCTGCAGCTTAGAGCATGCTCTTCCTCAGCTGGGAGTGGAAGAAGTCTCTGCAGCTTAGAGCCTGCTCTTCCTCAGCTGTGAGTCGAAGAAGTCTCTGCAGCTTAGAGCATGCTCTTCCTCAGCTGTGAGTGAAAGAAGTCTCTGCAGCTTAGACCATACTCTTCCTTGGTGGTGAGTGGAAGCGGTCTCTGCAGCTTAGAGCATGATTTCCTTATCAGTGAGTGGAAGGTGTCTCTGCAGCTAAGAGCATGCGCTTCTTTAGCTGTGAGTGGAAGTCTTCTGTTCAGCTTAGAGTGGATCTTCCTTAGCTGTAAGTGAAAGACATCGCTGCAGCTTAGAGCATGCTCTTCCTTAGCTGTTAGTGGAAGAAGTTTCTGCATCCTAGACAATGCTCTTCTTAAGCTGTGAGTGGAAGATGCCTCTGAAGCTTAGACCATGCTCTTCCTGTGAGTTTAAGACATCTCTGCCCCTTAAAGTATGCTCTTCCTTGGCTGTGAGTGGAAGAAGTCTGTGCAGCTTACAGCATGTTTTTTCTTAGCTGTGAGTGAAAGAAGTCTCTGCAGCTTAGAGCATTCTCTTCCCTGGTGGTGAGTGGAAGCGGTCTCTGCAGCTTAGAGCATGCTCTTCCTCAGCTGTGAGTGGAAGAAGTCTCTGCAGCTTAGAGCCTGCTCTTCCTCAGCTGTGAGTCGAAGAAGTCTCTGCAGCTTAGAGCATGCTCTTCCTCAGCTGTGAGTGAAAGAAGTCTCTGCAGCTTAGACCATGCTCTTCCTTGGTGGTGAGTGGAAGCGGTCTCTGCAGCTTAGAGCATGATTTCCTTATCTGTGAGTGGAAGGTGTCTCTGCAGCTAAGAGCATGCGCTTCTTCAGCTGTGAGTGGTAGTCTTCTGTTCAGCTTAGAGTGGATCTTCCTTAGCTGTAAGTGAAAGACATCGCTGCAGCTTAGAGCATGCTCTTCCTTAGCTGTTAGTGGAAGAAGTTTCTGCATCCTAGACAATGCTCTTCTTAAGCTGTGAGTGGAAGATGCCTCTGAAGCTTAGACCATGCTCTTCCCTGGTGGTGAGTGGAAGCGGTCTCTGCAGCTTAGACCATGCTCTTCCCTGGTGGTGAGTGGAAGTGGTCTCTGCAGCTTAGAGCATGCTCTTCCTTTGCTGTGAGTGGGAGACGTCTCTGCAGCTTATAGCATGCTCTTCCTCAGCTGTGAGTGGAAGAAGTCTCTGCAGCTTAGAGCATGCTCTTCCTCAGCTGTGAGTGAAAGAAGTCTCTGCAGCTTAGACCATGCTCTTCCTTGTTGGTGAATGGAAGCGGTCTCTGCAGCTTAGAGCATGCTCTTCCTCAGCTGTGAGTTGAAGAAATCTCTGCAGCGTAGAGCATGCTCTTCCTTAGCTGTGAGTGGGAGACGTCTCTGCAGCTTAGAGCATGCTCTAACCTAGCAGTGAGTGGATGACGTCTGTGCAGCTTATAGCATGCTCTTCCTCAGCTGTGAGTGGAAGACGTCTCTGCAGCTTAGAGCATGCTCTTCCTCAGCTGTGAGTGAAAGAAGTCTCTGCAGCTTAGACCATGCTCTTCCTTGGTGGTGAATGAAAGCGGTCTCTGCAGCTTAGAGCATGCTCTTCCTCAGCTGTGAGTGGAAGAAGTCTCTGCAGCTTAGAGCATGCTCTTCCTCAGCTGTGAGTGGAAGAAGTCTCTGCAGCTTAGACCATGCTCTTCCCTGGTGGTGAGTGGAAGTGGTCTCTGCAGCTTAGAGCATGCTCTTCCTCAGCTGTGAGTGGAAGAAGTCTCTGCAGCTTAGAGCATGCTCTTCCTTTGCTGTGAGTGGGAGACGTCTCTGCAGCTTATAGCATGCTCTTCCTTTGCTGTGAGTGGGAGACGTATCTGCAGCTTATAGCATGCTTTAACCTAGCTGTGAGTGGAAGACGTCTCTGCAGCTTATAGCATGCTCTTCCTTTGCTGTGAGTGGGAGACGTCTCTGCAGCTTATAGCATGCTCTAACTTAGCTGTGAGTGGAACACGTCTCTGCAGCTTATAGCATGCTCTAACCTAGCTGCGAGTGGAAGACGTCTCTGCAGCTTATAGCATGTTCTTCCTTAACTGTGTGTGGAAGACGTATCTGCAGCCTAGAGCATGTTCTAACCTAGCTGTGAGTGGAAGACGTCTGTGCAGCTTATAGCATGCTCTTCCTCAGCTGTGAGTGGAAGACGTCTCTGCAGTTTAGACAATGCTCTGCCTTGGCTTTGAGTCCAAGAAGTATCTGCAGCTTAGAGCCTGCTCTTCCTGAGCTGTGAGTTGAAGAAATCTCTGCAGCGTAGAGCATGCTCTTCCTTAGCTGTGAGTGGGAGACGTCTCTGCAGCTTAGAGCATGCTCTTCCTCAGCTGTGAGTGAAAGAAGTCTCTGCAGCTTAGACCATGCTCTTCCTTGGTGGTGAATGGAAGCGGTCTCTGCAGCTTAGAGCATGCTCTTCCTCAGCTGTGAGTGGAAGACGTCTCTGCAGCTTATAGCATGCTCTTCTTAAGCTGAGAGTGGAAGATGCCTCTGAAGCTTAGACCATGCTCTTCCTGTGAGTTTAAGACATCTCTGCCCCTTAAAGTATGCTCTTCCTTGGCTGTGAGTGGAAGAAGTCTGTGCAGCTTACAGCATGTTTTTTCTTAGCTGTGAGTGAAAGAAGTCTCTGCAGCTTAGACCATGCTCTTTCCTGGTGGTGAGTCGAAGTGGTCTCTGCAGCTTAGAGCATGCTCTTCCTCAGCTGTGAGTGGAAGAAGTCTCTGCAGCTTAGAGCATGCTCTTCCTCAGCTGTGAGTGAAAGAAGTCTCTGCAGCTTAGACCATGCTCTTCCATGGTGGTGAATGGAAGCAGTCTCTGCAGCTTAGAGCATGCTCTTCCTCAGCTGTGAGTTGAAGAAATCTCTGCAGCGTAGAGCATGCTCTTCCTTAGCTGTGAGTGGGAGACGTCTCTGCAGCTTAGAGCATGCTCTAACCTAGCAGTGAGTGGATGACGTCTGTGCAGCTTATAGCTTGCTCTTCCTCAGCTGTGAGTGGAAGACGTCTCTGCAGCTTAGAGCATGCTCTTCCTCAGCTGTGAGTGAAAGAAGTCTCTGCAGCTTAGACCATGCTCTTCCTTGGTGGTGAATGGAAGCGGTCTCTGCAGCTTAGAGCATGCTCTTCCTCAGCTGTGAGTGGAAGAAGTCTCTGCAGCTTAGAGCATGCTCTTCCTCAGCTGTGAGTGGAAGAAGTCTCTGCAGCTTAGACCATGCTCTTCCCTGGTGGTGAGTGGAAGTGGTCTCTGCAGCTTAGAGCATGCTCTTCCTCAGCTGTGAGTTGAAGAAATCTCTGCAGCGTATAGCATGCTCTTCCTCAGCTGTGAGTGAAAGAAGTCTCTGCAGCTTAGACCATGCTCTTCCTCAGCTGTTAGTGGAAGAAGTTTCTGCATCCTAGACAATGCTCTTCTTAAGCTGTGAGTGGAAGATGCCTCTGAAGCTTAGACCATGCTCTTCCTGTGAGTTTAAGACATCTCTGCCCCTTAAAGTATGCTCTTCCTTGGCTGTGAGTGGGAGAAGTCTGTGCAGCTTACAGCATGTTTTTTCTTAGCTGTGAGTGAAAGAAGTCTCTGCAGCTTAGACCATGCTCTTCCCTGGTGGTGAGTGGAAGTGGTCTCTGCAGCTTAGAGCATGCTCTTCCTCAGCTGTGAGTGGAAGAAGTCTCTGCAGCTTAGAGCATGCTCTTCCTCAGCTGTGAGTGAAAGAAGTCTCTGCAGCTTAGACCATGCTCTTCCTTGGTGGTGAATGGAAGCGGTCTCTGCAGCTTAGAGCATGCTCTTCCTCAGCTGTGAGTTGAAGAAATCTCTGCAGCGTAGAGCATGCTCTTCCTTAGCTGTGAGTGGGAGACGTCTCTGCAGCTTAGAGCATGCTCTAACCTAGCAGTGAGTGGATGACGTCTGTGCAGCTTATAGCATGCTCTTCCTCAGCTGTGAGTGGAAGACATCTCTGCAGCTTAGAGCATGCTCTTCCTCAGCTGTGAGTGAAAGAAGTCTCTGCAGCTTAGACCATGCTCTTCCTTGGTGGTGAATGGAAGTGGTCTCTGCAGCTTAGAGCATGCTCTTCCTCAGCTGTGAGTGGAAGAAGTCTCTGCAGCTTAGAGCATGCTCTTCCTCAGCTGTGAGTGGAAGAAGTCTCTGCAGCTTAGACCATGCTCTTCCCTGGTGGTGAGTGGAAGTGGTCTCTGCAGCTTAGAGCACGCTCTTCCTCAGCTGTGAGTGGAAGAAGTATCTGCAGCTTAGAGCATGCTCTTCCTCAGCTGTGAGTGGAAGAAGTCTCTGCAGCTTAGACCATGCTCTTCCTTGGTGGTGAGTGGAAGTGGTCTCTGCAGCTTAGAGCATGCTCTTCCTCAGCTGTGAGTGAAATAAGTTTCTGCAGCGTAGACCATGCTCTTCCTTGGTGGTGAATGGAAGCGGTCTCTGCAGCTTAGAGCATGCTCTTCCTCAGCTGTGAGTGGAAGAAGTCTCTGCAGCTTAGACCATGCTCTTCCCTGGTGGTGAGTGGAAGTGGTCTCTGCAGCTTAGAGCATGCTCTTCCTCAGCTGTGAGTGGAAGAAGTCTCTGCAGCTTAGAGCATGCTCTTCCTCAGCTGTGAGTGGAAGAAGTCTCTGCAGCTTAGAGCATGCTCTTACTCAGCTGTGAGTTGAAGAAAGCTCTGCAGCGTAGAGCATGCTCTTCCTTAGCTGTTAGTGGGAGACATCTCTGCAGCTTAGAGCATGCTCTAACCTAGCAGTGAGTGGATGACGGCTGTGCAGCTTATAGCATGCTCTTCCTTTGCTGTGAGTGGGAGACGTCTCTGCAGCTTATAGCATGCTCTTCCTTTGCTGTGAGTGGGAGACGTCTCTGCAGCTTATAGCATGCTTTAACCTAGCTGTGAGTGGAAGACGTCTCTGCAGCTTATAGCATGCTCTTCCTTTGCTGTGAGTGGGAGACGTCTCTGCAGCTTATAGCATGCTCTAACTTAGCTGTGAGTGGAAGACGTCTCTGCAGCTTATAGCATGCTCTAACCTAGCTGTGAGTGGAAGACGTCTCTGCAGCTTATAGCATGTTCTTCCTTAACTGTGTGTGGAAGACGTATCTGCAGCCTAGAGCATGTTCTAACCTAGCTGTGAGTGGAAGACGTCTGTGCAGCTTATAGCATGCTCTTCCTCAGCTGTGAGTGGAAGACGTCTCTGCAGTTTAGACAATGCTCTGCCTTGGCTTTGAGTACAAGAAGTATCTGCAGCTTAGAGCCTGCTCTTCCTGAGCTGTGAGTGGAAGAAGTATCTGCAGCTTAGAGCATGCTCTTCCTCAGCTGTGAGTGGAAGAAGTCTCTGCAGCTTAGACCATGCTCTTCCTTGGTGGTGAATGGAAGCGGTCTCTGCAGCTTAGAGCATGCTCTTCCTCAGCTGTGAGTTGAAGAAATCTCTGCAGCGTAGAGCATGCTCTTCCTTAGCTGTGAGTGGGAGACGTCTCTGCAGCTTAGAGCATGCTCTAACCTAGCGGTGTGTGGATGACGTCTGTGCAGCCTATAGCATGCTCTTCCTCAGCTGTGAGTGGAAGACGTCTCTGCAGCTTAGAGCATGCTCTTCCTCAGCTGTGAGTGAAAGAAGTCTCTGCAGCTTAGACCATGCTCTTCCTTGGTGGTGAATGGAAGCGGTCTCTGCAGCTTAGAGCATGTTCTTCCTCAGCTGTGAGTGGAAGACGTCTCTGCAGCTTATAGCATGCTCTTCTTAAGCTGAGAGTGGAAGATGCCTCTGAAGCTTAGACCATGCTCTTCCTGTGAGTTTAAGACCTCTCTGCCCCTTAGAGCATGCTCTTCCTTGGCTGTGAGTGGAAGACGTCTCTGCAGCTTACAGCATCCTCTTCTTGAGTTCTGAGTGGTAGACGTGTCTGCAGCTTACAGCATGGTTCTTCCTAGCTGTGAGTGAAAGAAGTCTCTGCAGCTTAGACCATGCTCTTCCCTGGTAGTGAGTGGAAGTGGTCTTTGCAGCTTAGAGCATGCTCTTTCTCAGCTGTGAGTGGAAGAAGTCTCTGCAGCTTAGAGCATGCTCTTCCTCAGCTGTGAGTGGAAGAAGTCTCTGCAGCTTAGAGCATGCTCTTCCTCAGCTGTGAGTGAAAGAAGTCTCTGCAGCTTAGACCATGCTCTTCCTTGGTGGTGAATGGAAGCGGTCTCTGCAGCTTAGAGCATGCTCTTCCTCAGCTGTGAGTGGAAGACGTCTCTGCAGCTTAGAGCATGCTCTTCCTTAGCTGTGAGTGGGAGACGTCTCTGCAGCTTAGAGCATGCTCTTCCTGTGAGTTTAAGACATCTCTGCCCCTTAAAGTATGCTCTTCCTTAGCTGTGAGTGGAAGAAGTCTGTGCAGCTTACAGCATGTTTTTTCTTAGCTGTGAGTGAAATAAGTCTCTGCAGCTTAGAGCATGCTCTTCCTCAGCTGTGAGTGGAAGAAGTCTCTGCAGCTTAGAGCATTCTCTTCCCTGGTGGTGAGTGGAAGCGGTCTCTGCAGCTTAGAGCATGCTCTTCCTCAGCTGGGAGTGGAAGAAGTCTCTGCAGCTTAGCGCATGCTCTTCCTCAGCTGTGAGTCGAAGAAGTCTCTGCAGCTTAGAGCATGCTCTTCCTCAGCTGTGAGTGAAAGAAGTCTCTGCAGCTTAGACCATGCTCTTCCTTGGTGGTGAGTGGAAGCGGTCTCTGCAGCTTAGAGCATGATTTCCTTATCTGTGAGTGGAAGGTGTCTCTGCAGCTAAGAGCATGCGCTTCTTTAGCTGTGAGTGGAAGTCTTCTGTTCAGCTTAGAGTGGATCTTCCTTAGCTGTAAGTGAAAGACATCGCTGCAGCTTAGAGCATGCTCTTCCTTAGCTGTTAGTGGTAGAAGTTTCTGCATCCTAGACAATGCTCTTCTTAAGCTGTGAGTGGAAGATGCCTCTGAAGCTTAGACCATGCTCTTCCTGTGAGTTTAAGACATCTCTGCCCCTTAAAGTATGCTCTTCCTTGGCTGTGAGTGGAAGAAGTCTGTGCAGCTTACAGCATGTTTTTTCTTAGCTGTGAGTGAAAGAAGTCTCTGCAGCTTAGAGCATTCTCTTCCCTGGTGGTGAGTGGAAGCGGTCTCTGCAGCTTAGAGCATGCTCTTCCTCAGCTGTGAGTGGAAGAAGTCTCTGCAGCTTAGAGCCTGCTCTTCCTCAGCTGTGAGTCGAAGAGGTCTCTGCAGCTTAGAGCATGCTCTTCCTCAGCTGTGAGTGAAAGAAGTCTCTGCAGCTTAGACCATGCTCTTCCTTGGTGGTGAGTGGAAGCGGTCTCTGCAGCTTAGAGCATGATTTCCTTATCTGTGAGTGGAAGGTGTCTCTGCAGCTAAGAGCATGCGCTTCTTTAGCTGTGAGTGGAAGTCTTCTGTTCAGCTTAGAGTGGATCTTCCTTAGCTGTAAGTGAAAGACATCGCTGCAGCTTAGAGCATGCTCTTCCTTAGCTGTTAGTGGAAGAAGTTTCTGCATCCTAGACAATGCTCTTCTTAAGCTGTGAGTGGAAGATGCCTCTGAAGCTTAGACCATGCTCTTCCTGTGAGTTTAAGACATCTCTGCCCCTTAAAGTATGCTCTTCCTTGGCTGTGAGTGGAAGAAGTCTGTGCAGCTTACAGCATGTTTTTTCTTAGCTGTGAGTGAAAGAAGTCTCTGCAGCTTAGACCATGCTCTTCCCTGGTGGTGAGTGGAAGCGGTCTCTGCAGCTTAGACCATGCTCTTCCCTGGTGGTGAGTGGAAGTGGTCTCTGCAGCTTAGAGCATGCTCTTCCTCAGCTGTGAGTGGAAGAAGTCTCTGCAGCTTAGAGCATGCTCTTCCTCAGCTGTGAGTGAAAGACGTCTCTGCAGCTTAGAGCATACACTTTCTCAGCTGTGAGTGGAAGAAGTCTCTGCAGCTTAGACCATGCTCTTCCTTGGTGGTGAATGGAAGCGGTCTCTGCAGCTTAGAGCATGCTCTTCCTCAGCTGTGAGTTGAAGAAATCTCTGCAGCGTAGAGCATGCTCTTCCTTAGCTGTGAGTGGGAGACGTCTCTGCAGCTTAGAGCATGCTCTAACCTAGCAGTGAGTGGATGGCGTCTGTGCAGCTTATAGCATGCTCTTCCTTTGCTGTGAGTGGGAGACGTCTCTGCAGCTTATAGCATGCTCTTCCTCAGCTGTGAGTGGAAGAAGTCTCTGCAGCTTAGAGCATGCTCTTCCTCAGCTGTGAGTGAAAGAAGTCTCTGCAGCTTAGACCATGCTCTTCCTTGGTGGTGAATGGAAGAGGTCTCTGCAGCTTAGAGCATGCTCTTCCTCAGCTGTGAGTTGAAGAAATCTCTGCAGCGTAGAGCATGCTCTTCCTTAGCTGTGAGTGGGAGACGTCTCTGCAGCTTAGAGCATGCTCTAACCTAGCAGTGAGTGGATGACGTCTGTGCAGCTTATAGCATGCTCTTCCTCAGCTGTGAGTGGAAGACGCCTCTGCAGCTTAGAGCATGCTCTTCCTCAGCTGTGAGTGAAAGAAGTCTCTGCAGCTTAGACCATGCTCTTCCTTGGTGGTGAATGAAAGCGGTCTCTGCAGCTTAGAGCATGCTCTTCCTCAGCTGTGAGTGGAAGAAGTCTCTGCAGCTTAGAGCATGCTCTTCCTCAGCTGTGAGTGGAAGAAGTCTCTGCAGCTTAGACCATGCTCTTCCCTGGTGGTGAGTGGAAGTGGTCTCTGCAGCTTAGAGCATGCTCTTCCTCAGCTGTGAGTGGAAGAAGTCTCTGCAGCTTAGAGCATGCTCTTCCTTTGCTGTGAGTGGGAGACGTCTCTGCAGCTTATAGCATGCTCTTCCTTTGCTGTGAGTGGGAGACGTCTCTGCAGCTTATAGCATGCTTTAACCTAGCTGTGAGTGGAAGACGTCTCTGCAGCTTATAGCATGCTCTTCCTTTGCTGTGAGTGGGAGACGTCTCTGCAGCTTATAGCATGCTCTAACTTAGCTGTGAGTGGAACACGTCTCTGCAGCTTATAGCATGCTCTAACCTAGCTGCGAGTGGAAGACGTCTCTGCAGCTTATAGCATGTTCTTCCTTAACTGTGTGTGGAAGACGTATCTGCAGCCTAGAGCATGTTCTAACCTAGCTGTGAGTGGAAGACGTCTGTGCAGCTTATAGCATGCTCTTCCTCAGCTGTGAGTGGAAGACGTCTCTGCAGTTTAGACAATGCTCTGCCTTGGCTTTGAGTCCAAGAAGTATCTGCAGCTTAGAGCCTGCTCTTCCTGAGCTGTGAGTTGAAGAAATCTCTGCAGCGTAGAGCATGCTCTTCCTTAGCTGTGAGTGGGAGACGTCTCTGCAGCTTAGAGCATGCTCTTCCTCAGCTGTGAGTGAAAGAAGTCTCTGCAGCTTAGACCATGCTCTTCCTTGGTGGTGAATGGAAGCGGTCTCTGCAGCTTAGAGCATGCTCTTCCTCAGCTGTGAGTGGAAGACGTCTCTGCAGCTTAGAGCATGCTCTTCCTCAGCTGTGAGTGAAAGAAGTCTCTGCAGCTTAGACCATGCTCTTCCATGGTGGTGAATGGAAGCGGTCTCTGCAGCTTAGAGCATGCTCTTCCTCAGCTGTGAGTTGAAGAAATCTCTGCAGCGTAGAGCATGCTCTTCCTTAGCTGTGAGTGGGAGACATCTCTGCAGCTAAGAGCATGCTCTAACCTAGCAGTGAGTGGATGACGTCTGTGCAGCCTATAGCTTGCTCTTCCTCAGCTGTGAGTGGAAGACGTCTCTGCAGCTTAGAGCATGCTCTTCCTCAGCTGTGAGTGAAAGAAGTCTCTGCAGCTTAGACCATGCTCTTCCTTGGTGGTGAATGGAAGCGGTCTCTGCAGCTTAGAGCATGCTCTTCCTCAGCTGTGAGTGGAAGAAGTCTCTGCCTGCAGCTTAGAGCATGCTCTTCCTCAGCTGTGAGTGGAAGAAGTCTCTGCAGCTTAGACCATGCTCTTCCTGGTGGTGAGTGGAAGTGGTCTCTGCAGCTTAGAGCATGCTCTTCCTCAGCTGTGAGTTGAAGAAATCTCTGCAGCGTAGAGCATGCTCTTCCTTAGCTGTGAGTGGGAGACGTCTCTGCAGCTTAGAGCATTCTCTTCCCTGGTGGTGAGTGGAAGCGGTCTCTGCAGCTTAGCGCATGCTCTTCCTCAGCTGTGAGTCGAAGAAGTCTCTGCAGCTTAGAGCATGCTCTTCCTCAGCTGTGAGTGAAAGAAGTCTCTGCAGCTTAGACCATGCTCTTCCTCAGCTGTTAGTGGAAGAAGTTTCTGCATCCTAGACAATGCTCTTCTTAAGCTGTGAGTGGAAGATGCCTCTGAAGCTTAGACCATGCTCTTCCTGTGAGTTTAAGACATCTCTGCCCCTTAAAGTATGCTCTGTGCAGCTTACAGCATGTTTTTTCTTAGCTGTGAGTGAAAGAAGTCTCTGCAGCTTAGACCATGCTCTTCCCTGGTGGTGAGTGGAAGTGGTCTCTGCAGCTTAGAGCATGCTCTTCCTCAGCTGTGAGTGGAAGAAGTCTCTGCAGCTTAGAGCATGCTCTTCCTCAGCTGTGAGTGAAAGAAGTCTCTGCAGCTTAGACCATGCTCTTCCTTGGTGGTGAATGGAAGCGGTCTCTGCAGCTTAGAGCCTGCTCTTCCTTAGCTGTGAGTGGGAGATGTCTCTGCAGCTTAGAGCATGCTCTAACCTAGCAGTGAGTGGATGACGTCTGTGCAGCTTATAGCATGCTCTTCCTCAGCTGTGAGTGGAAGACGTCTCTGCAGCTTAGAGCATGCTCTTCCTCAGCTGTGAGTGAAAGAAGTCTCTGCAGCTTAGACCATGCTCTTCCTTGGTGGTGAATGGAAGTGGTCTCTGCAGCTTAGAGCATGCTCTTCCTCAGCTGTGAGTGGAAGAAGTCTCTGCAGCTTAGAGCATGCTCTTCCTCAGCTGTGAGTGGAAGAAGTCTCTGCAGCTTAGACCATGCTCTTCCCTGGTGGTGAGTGGAAGTGGTCTCTGCAGCTTAGAGCACGCTCTTCCTCAGCTGTGAGTGGAAGAAGTATCTGCAGCTTAGAGCATGCTCTTCCTCAGCTGTGAGTGGAAGAAGTCTCTGCAGCTTAGACCATGCTCTTCCTTGGTGGTGAGTGGAAGTGGTCTCTGCAGCTTAGAGCATGCTCTTCCTCAGCTGTGAGTGAAATAAGTTTCTGCAGCGTAGACCATGCTCTTCCTTGGTGGTGAATGGAAGCGGTCTCTGCAGCTTAGAGCATGCTCTTCCTCAGCTGTGAGTGGAAGAAGTCTCTGCAGCTTAGAGCATGCTCTTCCTCAGCTGTGAGTGGAAGAAGTCTCTGCAGCTTAGACCATGCTCTTCCCTGGTGGTGAGTGGAAGTGGTCTCTGCAGCTTAGAGCATGCTCTTCCTCAGCTGTGAGTGGAAGAAGTCTCTGCAGCTTAGAGCATGCTCTTCCTCAGCTGTGAGTGGAAGAAGTCTCTGCAGCTTAGAGCATGCTCTTACTCAGCTGTGAGTTGAAGAAAGCTCTGCAGCGTAGAGCATGCTCTTCCTTAGCTGTTAGTGGGAGACATCTCTGCAGCTTAGAGCATGCTCTAACCTAGCAGTGAGTGGATGACGTCTGTGCAGCTTATAGCATGCTCTTCCTTTGCTGTGAGTGGGAGACGTCTCTGCAGCTTATAGCATGCTCTTCCTTTGCTGTGAGTGGGAGACGTCTCTGCAGCTTATAGCATGCTTTAACCTAGCTGTGAGTGGAAGACGTCTCTGCAGCTTATAGCATGCTCTTCCTTTGCTGTGAGTGGGAGACGTCTCTGCAGCTTATAGCATGCTCTAACTTAGCTGTGAGTGGAAGACGTCTCTGCAGCTTATAGCATGCTCTAACCTAGCTGTGAGTGGAAGACGTCTCTGCAGCTTATAGCATGTTCTTCCTTAACTGTGTGTGGAAGACGTATCTGCAGCCTAGAGCATGTTCTAACCTAGCTGTGAGTGGAAGACGTCTGTGCAGCTTATAGCATGCTCTTCCTCAGCTGTGAGTGGAAGATGTCTCTGCAGTTTAGACAATGCTCTGCCTTGGCTTTGAGTACAAGAAGTATCTGCAGCTTAGAGCCTGCTCTTCCTGAGCTGTGAGTGGAAGAAGTATCTGCAGCTTAGAGCATGCTCTTCCTCAGCTGTGAGTGGAAGAAGTCTCTGCAGCTTAGAGCATGCTCTTCCTCAGCTGTGAGTGGAAGAAGTCTCTGCAGCTTAGAGCATGCTCTTAGTCAGCTGTGAGTTGAAGAAAGCTCTGCAGCGTAGAGCATGCTCTTCCTTAGCTGTTAGTGGGAGACATCTCTGCAGCTTAGAGCATGCTCTAACCTAGCAGTGAGTGGATGACGTCTGTGCAGCTTATAGCATGCTCTTCCTTTGCTGTGAGTGGGAGACGTCTCTGCAGCTTATAGCATGCTCTTCCTTTGCTGTGAGTGGGAGACATCTCTGCAGCTTATAGCATGCTTTAACCTAGCTGTGAGTGGAAGACGTCTCTGCAGCTTATAGCATGCTCTTCCTTTGCTGTGAGTGGGAGACGTCTCTGCAGCTTATAGCATGCTCTAACTTAGCTGTGAGTGGAAGACGTCTCTGCAGCTTATAGCATGCTCTAACCTAGCTGTGAGTGGAAGACGTCTCTGCAGCTTATAGCATGTTCTTCCTTAACTGTGTGTGGAAGACGTATCTGCAGCCTAGAGCATGTTCTAACCTAGCTGTGAGTGGAAGACGTCTGTGCAGCTTATAGCATGCTCTTCCTCAGCTGTGAGTGGAAGACGTCTCTGCAGTTTAGACAATGCTCTGCCTTGGCTTTGAGTACAAGAAGTATCTGCAGCTTAGAGCCTGCTCTTCCTGAGCTGTGAGTGGAAGAAGTATCTGCACCTTAGAGCATGCTCTTCCTCAGCTGTGAGTGGAAGAAGTCTCTGCAGCTTAGACCATGCTCTTCCTTGGTGGTGAATGGAAGCGGTCTCTGCAGCTTAGAGCATGCTCTTCCTCAGCTGTGAGTTGAAGAAATCTCTGCAGCGTAGAGCATGCTCTTCCTTAGCTGTGAGTGGGAGACGTCTCTGCAGCTTAGAGCATGCTCTAACCTAGCGGTGAGTGGATGACGTCTGTGCAGCCTATAGCATGCTCTTCCTCAGCTGTGAGTGGAAGACGTCTCTGCAGCTTAGACCATGCTCTTCCCTGGTGGTGAGTGGAAGTGGTCTCTGCAGCTTAGAGCATGCTCTTCCTCAGCTGTGAGTGGAAGAAGTCTCTGCAGCTTAGAGCATGCTCTTCCTCAGCTGTGAGTGAAAGAAGTCTCTGCAGCTTAGACCATGCTCTTCCTTGGTGGTGAGTGGAAGCGGTCTCTGCAGCTTAGAGCATGCTCTTCCTCAGCTGTGAGTGGAAGAAGTCTCAGCAGCTTAGAGCATGCTCTTCCTCAGCTGTGAGTGGAAGAAGTCTCTGTAGCTTAGACCATGCTCTTCCCTGGTGGTGAGTGGAAGTGCTCTCTGCAGCTTAGAGCATGCTCTTCCTCAGCTGTGAGTGGAAGAAGTCTCTGCAGCTTAGAGCATGCTCTTCCTCAGCTGTGAGTGGAAGAAGCCTCTGCAGCTTAGACCATGCTCTTCCTTGGTGGTGAATGGAAGCGGTCTCTGCAGCTTAGAGCATGCTCTTCCTCAGCTGTGAGTTGAAGAAATCTCTGCAGCGTAGAGCATGCTCTTCCTTAGCTGTGAGTGGGAGACGTCTCTGCAGCTTAGAGCATGCTCTAACCTAGCGGTGAGTGGATGACGTCTGTGCAGCTTATAGCATGCTCTTCCTCAGCTGTGAGTGGAAGACGTCTCTGCAGCTTAGAGCATGCTCTTCCTCAGATGTGAGTGAAAGAAGTCTCTGCAGCTTAGACCATGCTCTTCCTTGGTGGTGAATGGAAGCGGTCTCTGCAGCTTAGAGCATGCTCTTCCTCAGCTGTGAGTGGAAGAAGTCTCTGCAGCTTAGAGCATGCTCTTCCTCAGCTGTGAGTGGAAGAAGTCTCTGCAGCTTAGAGCATTCTCTTCCCTGGTGGTGAGTGGAAGCGGTCGCTGCAGCTTAGAGCATGCTCTTCCTCAGCTGTGAGTGGAAGAAGTCTCTGCAGCTTAGAGCATGCTCTTCCTCAGCTGTGAGTGAAAGAAGTCTCTGCAGCTTAGACCATGCTCTTCCTTGGTGGTGAGTGGAAGCGGTCTCTGCAGCTTAGAGCATGATTTCCTTATCTGTGAGTGGAAGGTGTCTCTGCAGCTAAGAGCATGCGCTTCTTTAGCTGTGAGTGGAAGTCTTCTGTTCAGCTTAGAGTGGATCTTCCTTAGCTGTAAGTGAAAGACATCGCTGCAGCTTAGAGCATGCTCTTCCTTAGCTGTTAGTGGAAGAAGTTTCTGCATCCTAGACAATGCTCTTCTTAAGCTGTGAGTGGAAGATGCCTCTGAAGCTTAGACCATGCTCTTCCTGGGAGTTTAAGACATCTCTGCCCCTTAAAGTATGCTCTTCCTTGGCTGTGAGTGGAAGAAGTCTGTGCAGCTTACAGCATGTTTTTTCTTAGCTGTGAGTGGAAGAAGTCTCTGCAGCTTAGACCATGCTCTTCCCTGGTGGTGAGTGGAAGTGGTCTCTGCAGCTTAGAGCATGCTCTTCCTCAGCTGTGAGTGGAAGAAGTCTCTGCAGCTTAGAGCATGCTCTTCCTCAGCTGTGAGTGGAAGAAGTCTCTGCAGCTTAGACCATGCTCTTCCCTGGTGGTGAGTGGAAGTGGTCTCTGCAGCTTAGAGCATGCTCTTCCTCAGCTGTGAGTGGAAGAAGTATCTGCAGCTTAGAGCATGCTCTTCCTCAGCTGTGAGTGGAAGAAGTCTCTGCAGCTTAGACCATGCTCTTCCTTGGTGGTGAATGGAAGCGGTCTCTGCAGCTTAGAGCATGCTCTTCCTCAGCTGTGAGTTGAAGAAATCTCTGCAGCGTAGAGCCTGCTCTTCCTTAGCTGTGAGTGGGAGACGTCTCTGCAGCTTAGAGCATGCTCTAACCTAGTGGTGAGTGGATGACGTCTGTGCAGCCTATAGCATGCTCTTCCTCAGCTGTGAGTGGAAGACGTCTCTGCAGCTTAGAGCATGCTCTTCCTCAGCTGTGAGTGAAAGAAGTCTCTGCAGCTTAGACCATGCTCTTCCTTGGTGGTGAATGGAAGTGGTCTCTGCAGCTTAGAGGATGCTCTTCCTCAGCTCTGAGTGGAAGAAGTCTCTGCAGCTTAGAGCATGCTCTTCCTCAGCTGTGCGTGGAAGAAGTCTCTGCAGCTTAGACCATGCTCTTCCTTGGTGGTGAATGGAAGCGGTCTCTGCAGCTTAGAGGATGCTCTTCCTCAGCTGTGAGTGGAAGACGTCTTTGCAGCTTATAGCATGCTCTTCTTAAGCTGAGAGTGGAAGATGCCTCTGAAGCTTAGACCATGCTCTTCCTGTGAGTTTAAGACATCTCTGCCCCTTAAAGTATGCTCTTCCTTGGCTGTGAGTGGAAGAAGTCAGTGCAGCTTACAGCATGTTTTTTCTTAGCTGTGAGTGAAAGAAGTCTCTGCAGCTTAGACCATGCTCTTCCCTGGTGGTGAGTGGAAGTAGTCTCTGCAGCTTAGAGCATGCTCTTCCTCAGCTGTGAGTGGAAGAAGTCTCTGCAGCTTAGAGCATGCTCTTCCTCAGCTGTGAGTGAAAGAAGTCTCTGCAGCTTAGACCATGCTCTTCCTTGGTGGTGAATGGAAGCGGTCTCTGCAGCTTAGAGCATGCTCTTTCTCAGCTGTGAGTGGAAGAAGTCTCTGCAGCTTAGAGCATGCTCTTCCTCAGCTGTGAGTGGAAGAAGTCTCTGCAGCTTAGACCATGCTCTTCCTTGGTGGTGAATGGAAGCGGTCTCTGCAGCTTAGAGCATGCTCTTCCTCAGCTGTGAGTGGAAGAAGTCTCTGCAGCTTAGAGCATGCTCTTCCTCAGCTGTGCGTAGAAGAAGTCTCTGCAGCTTAGAGCATTCTCTTCCCTGGTGGTGAGTGGAAGCGGTCTCTGCAGCTTAGAGCATGCTCTTCCTCAGCTGTGAGTGGAAGAAGTCTCTGCAGCTTAGAGCATGCTCTTCCTCAGCTGTGAGTGAAAGAAGTCTCTGCAGCTTAGACCATGCTCTTCCTTGGTGGTGAGTGGAAGCGGTCTCTGCAGCTTAGAGCATGATTTCCTTATCTGTGAGTGGAAGGTGTCTCTGCAGCTAAGAGCATGTGCTTCTTTAGCTGTGAGTGGAAGTCTTCTGTTCAGCTTAGAGTGGATCTTCCTTAGCTGTAAGTGAAAGACATCGCTGCAGCTTAGAGCATGCTCTTCCTTAGCTGTTAGTGGAAGAAGTTTCTGCATCCTAGACAATGCTCTTCTTAAGCTCTGAGTGGAAGATGCCTCTGAAGCTTAGACCATGCTCTTCCTGTGTGTTTAAGACATCTCCGCCCCTTAAAGTATGCTCTTCCTTGGCTGTGAGTGGAAGAAGTCTGTGCAGCTTACAGCATGTTTTTTCTTAGCTGTGAGTGAAAGACGTCTCTACAGCTTAGACCATGCTCTTCCCTTTTGGTGAGTGGAAGTGGTCTCTGCAGCTTAGAGCATGCTCTTCCTCAGCTGTGAGTAGAAGAAGTCTCTGCAGCTTAGAGCATGCTCTTCCTCAGCTGTGAGTGAAAGAAGTCTCTGCAGCTTAGACCATGCTCTTCCTTGGTGGTGAATCGAAGCGGTCTCTGCAGCTTAGAGCATGCTCTTCCTCAGCTGTGAGTGGAAGAAGTCTCTGCAGCTTAGAGCATGCTCTTCCTCAGCTGTGAGTGGAAGAAGTCTCTGCAGCTTAGACCATGCTCTTCCCTGGTGGTGAGTGGAAGTGGTCTCTGCAGCTTAGAGCATGCTCTTCCTCAGCTGTGAGTGGAAGAAGTATCTGCAGCTTAGAGCATGCTCTTCCTCAGCTGTGAGTGGAAGAAGTCTCTGCAGCTTAGACCATGCTCTTCCTTGGTGGTGAATGGAAGCGGTCTCTGCAGCTTAGAGCATGCTCTTCCTCAGCTGTGAGTGGAAGAAGTATCTGCAGCTTAGAGCATGCTCTTCCTCAGCTGTGCGTGGAAGAAGTCTCTGCAGCTTAGACCATGCTCTTCCTTGGTGGTGAATGGAAGCGGTCTCTGCAGCTTAGAGCATGCTCTTCCTCAGCTGTGAGTTGAAGAAATCTCTGCAGCGTAGAGCATGCTCTTCCTTAGCTGTGAGTGGGAGACGTCTCTGCAGCTTAGAGCATGCTCTAACCTAGCGGTGAGTGGATGACGTCTGTGCAGCCTATAGCATGCTCTTCCTCAGCTGTGAGTGGAAGACGTCTCTGCAGCTTAGAGCATGCTCTTCCTCAGCTGTGAGTGAAAGAAGTCTCTGCAGCTTAGACCATGCTCTTCCTTGGTGGTGAATGGAAGCGGTCTCTGCAGCTTAGAGCATGCTCTTCCTCAGCTGTGAGTGGAAGACGTCTCTGCAGCTTATAGCATGCTCTTCTTAAGCTGAGAGTGGAAGATGCCTCTGAAGCTTAGACCATGCTCTTCCTGTGAGTTTAAGACATCTCTGCCCTTTAAAGTATGCTCTTCCTTGGCTGTGAGTGGAAGAAGTCCGTGCAGCTTACAGCATGTTTTTTCTTAGCTGTGAGTGAAAGAAGTCTCTGCAGCTTAGACCATGCTCTTCCCTGGTGGTGAGTGGAAGTGGTCTCTGCAGCTTAGAGCATGCTCTTCCTCAGCTGTGAGTGGAAGAAGTCTCTGCAGCTTAGAGCATGCTCTTCCTCAGCTGTGAGTGAAAGAAGTCTCTGCAGCTTAGACCATGCTCTTCCCTGGTGGTGAGTGGAAGTGGTCTCTGCAGCTTAGAGCATGCTCTTCCTCAGCTGTGAGTGGAAGAAGTCTCTGCAGCTTAGAGCATGCTCTTCCTCAGCTGTGAGTGAAAGAAGTCTCTGCAGCTTAGACCATGCTGGAAGCGGTCTCTGCAGCTTAGAGCATGCTCTTTCTCAGCTGTGAGTGGAAGAAGTATCTGCAGCTTAGAGCATGCTCTTCCTCAGCTGTGAGTGGAAGAAGTCTCTGCAGCTTAGACCATGCTCTTCCTTGGTGGTGAATGGAAGCGGTCTCTGCAGCTTAGAGCATGCTCTTCCTCAGCTGTGAGTTGAAGAAATCTCTGCAGCGTAGAGCATGCTCTTCCTTAGCTGTGAGTGGGAGACGTCTCTGCAGCTTAGAGCATGCTCTAACCTAGTGGTGAGTGGATGACGTCTGTGCAGCCTATAGCATGCTCTTCCTCAGCTGTGAGTGGAAGACGTCTCTGCAGCTTAGAGCATGCTCTTCCTCAGCTGTGAGTGAAAGAACTCTCTGCAGCTTAGACCATGCTCTTCCTTGGTGGTGAATGGAAGTGGTCTCTGCAGCTTAGAGGATGCTCTTCCTCAGCTGTGAGTGGAAGACGTCTTTGCAGCTTATAGCATGCTCTTCTTAAGCTGAGAGTGGAAGATGCCTCTGAAGCTTAGACCATGCTCTTCCTGTGAGTTTAAGACATCTCTGCCCCTTAAAGTATGCTCTTCCTTGGCTGTGAGTGGAAGAAGTCAGTGCAGCTTACAGCATGTTTTTTCTTAGCTGTGAGTGAAAGAAGTCTCTGCAGCTTAGACCATGCTCTTCCCTGGTGGTGAGTGGAAGTAGTCTCTGCAGCTTAGAGCATGCTCTTCCTCAGCTGTGAGTGGAAGAAGTCTCTGCAGCTTAGAGCATGCTCTTCCTCAGCTGTGAGTGAAAGAAGTCTCTGCAGCTTAGACCATGCTCTTCCTTGGTGGTGAATGGAAGCGGTCTCTGCAGCTTAGAGCATGCTCTTTCTCAGCTGTGAGTGGAAGAAGTCTCTGCAGCTTAGAGCATGCTCTTCCTCAGCTGTGAGTGGAAGAAGTCTCTGCAGCTTAGACCATGCTCTTCCTTGGTGGTGAATGGAAGCGGTCTCTGCAGCTTAGAGCATGCTCTTCCTCAGCTGTGAGTGGAAGAAGTCTCTGCAGCTTAGAGCATGCTCTTCCTCAGCTGTGCGTGGAAGAAGTCTCTGCAGCTTAGAGCATTCTCTTCCCTGGTGGTGAGTGGAAGCGGTCTTTTCAGCTTAGAGCATGCTCTTCCTCAGCTGTGAGTGGAAGAAGTCTCTGCAGCTTAGAGCATGCTCTTCCTCAGCTGTGAGTGAAAGAAGTCTCTGCAGCTTAGACCATGCTCTTCCTTGGTGGTGAGTGGAAGCGGTCTCTGCAGCTTAGAGCATGATTTCCTTATCTGTGAGTGGAAGGTGTCTCTGCAGCTAAGAGCATGTGCTTCTTTAGCTGTGAGTGGAAGTCTTCTGTTCAGCTTAGAGTGGATCTTCCTTAGCTGTAAGTGAAAGACATCGTTGCAGCTTAGAGCATGCTCTTCCTTAGCTGTTAGTGGAAGAAGTTTCTGCATCCTAGACAATGCTCTTCTTAAGCTGTGAGTGGAAGATGCCTCTGAAGCTTAGACCATGCTCTTCCTGTGTGTTTAAGACATCTCCGCCCCTTAAAGTATGCTCTTCCTTGGCTGTGAGTGGAAGAAGTCTGTGCAGCTTACAGCATGTTTTTTCTTAGCTGTGAGTGAAAGACGTCTCTACAGCTTAGACCATGCTCTTCCCTTTTGGTGAGTGGAAGTGGTCTCTGCAGCTTAGAGCATGCTCTTCCTCAGCTGTGAGTAGAAGACGTCTCTGCAGCTTAGAGCATGCTCTTCCTCAGCTGTGAGTGAAAGAAGTCTCTGCAGCTTAGACCATGCTCTTCCTTGGTGGTGAATCGAAGCGGCCTCTGCAGCTTAGAGCATGCTCTTCCTCAGCTGTGAGTGGAAGAAGTCTCTGCAGCTTAGAGCATGCTCTTCCTCAGCTGTGAGTGGAAGAAGTCTCTGCAGCTTAGACCATGCTCTTCCCTGGTGGTGAGTGGAAGTGGTCTCTGCAGCTTAGAGCATGCTCTTCCTCAGCTGTGAGTGGAAGAAGTGTCTGCAGCTTAGAGCATGCTCTTCCTCAGCTGTGAGTGGAAGAAGTCTCTGCAGCTTAGACCATGCTCTTCCTTGGTGGTGAATGGAAGCGGTCTCTGCAGCTTAGAGCATGCTCTTCCTCAGCTGTGAGTGGAAGAAGTATCTGCAGCTTAGAGCATGCTCTTCCTCAGCTGTGCGTGGAAGAAGTCTCTGCAGCTTAGACCATGCTCTTCCTTGGTGGTGAATGGAAGCGGTCTCTGCAGCTTAGAGCATGCTCTTCCTCAGCTGTGAGTTGAAGAAATCTCTGCAGCGTAGAGCATGTTCTTCCTTAGCTGTGAGTGGGAGACGTCTCTGCAGCTTAGAGCATGCTCTAACCTAGCGGTGAGTGGATGACATCTGTGCAGCCTATAGCATGCTCTTCCTCAGCTGTGAGTGGAAGACGTCTCTGCAGCTTAGAGCATGCTCTTCCTCAGCTGTGAGTGAAAGAAGTCTCTGCAGCTTAGACCATGCTCTTCCTTGGTGGTGAATGGAAGCGGTCTCTGCAGCTTAGAGCATGCTCTTCCTCAGCTGTGAGTGGAAGACGTCTCTGCAGCTTATAGCATGCTCTTCTTAAGCTGAGAGTGGAAGATGCCTCTGAAGCTTAGACCATGCTCTTCCTGTGAGTTTAAGACATCTCTGCCCTTTAAAGTATGCTCTTCCTTGGCTGTGAGTGGAAGAAGTCCGTGCAGCTTACAGCATGTTTTTTCTTAGCTGTGAGTGAAAGAAGTCTCTGCAGCTTAGACCATGCTCTTCCCTGGTGGTGAGTGGAAGTGGTCTCTGCAGCTTAGAGCATGCTCTTCCTCAGCTGTGAGTGGAAGAAGTCTCTGCAGCTTAGAGCATGCTCTTCCTCAGCTGTGAGTGAAAGAAGTCCCTGCAGCTTAGACCATGCTCTTCCTTGGTGGTGAATGGAAGCGGTCTCTGCAGCTTAGAGCATGCTCTTCCTCAGCTGTGAGTGGAAGAAGTCTCTGCAGCTTAGAGCATGCTCTTCCTCAGCTGTGAGTGGAAGAAGTCTCTGCAGCTTAGACCATGCTCTTCCCTGGTGGTGAGTGGAAGTGGTCTCTGCAGCTTAGAGCATGCTCTTCCTCAGCTGTGAGTGGAAGAAGTCTCTGCAGCTTAGAGCATGCTCTTTCTCAGCTGTGAGTGGAAGAAGTCTCTGCAGCTTAGACCATGCTCTTCCTTGGTGGTGAATGGAAGCGGTCTCTGCAGCTTAGAGCATGCTCTTCCTCAGCTGTGAGTTGAAGAAAGCTCTGCAGCGTAGAGCATGCTCTTCCTTAGCTGTGAGTGGGAGACATCTCTGCAGCTTAGAGCATGCTCTAACCTAGCAGTGAGTGGATGACGTCTGTGCAGCTTATAGCATGCTCTTCCTTTGCTGTGAGTGGGAGACGTCTCTGCAGCTTATAGCATGCTCTTCCTTTGCTGTGAGTGGGAGACGTCTCTGGAGCTTATAGCATGCTTTAACCTAGCTGTGAGTGGAAGACGTCTCTGCAGCTTATAGCATGCTCTAACTTAGCTGTGAGTGGAAGACGTCTCTGCAGCTTATAGCATGCTCTAACCTAGCTGTGAGTGGAAGACGTCTCTGCAGCTTATAGCATGTTCTTCCTTAACTGTGTGTGGAAGACGTATCTGCAGCCTAGAGCATGTTCTAACCTAGCTGTGAGTGGAAGACGTCTGTGCAGTTAATCGCATGCTCTTCCTCAGCTGTGAGTGGAAGACGTCTCTGCGGTTTAGACAACGTCTGCCTTGGCTTTGAGTACAAGACAAATCTGCAGCTTAGAGCCTGCTCTTCCTGAGCTGTGAGTGGAAGAAGTATCTGCAGCTTAGAGCATGCTCTTCCTCAGCTGTGAGTGGAAGAAGTCTCTGCAGCTTAGACCATGCTCTTCCTTGGTGGTGAATGGAAGCGGTCTCTGCAGCTTAGAGCATGCTCTTCCTCAGCAGTGAGTTGAAGAAATCTCTGCAGCGTAGAGCATGCTCTTCCTTAGCTGTGAGTGGGAGACGTCTCTGCAGCTTAGAGCATGCTCTAACCTAGCGGTGAGTGGATGACGTCTGTGCAGCTTATAGCATGCTCTTCCTCAGCTGTGAGTGGAAGACGTCTCTGCAGTTTAGAGCATGCTCTTCCTCAGATGTGAGTGGAAGACGTCTCTGCAGCTTAGAGCATGCTCTTCCTTGGTGGTGAATGGAAGCGGTCTCTGCAGCTTAGAGCATGCTCTTCCTCAGCAGTGAGTTGAAGAAATCTCTGCAGCGTAGAGCATGCTCTTCCTTAGCTGTGAGTGGGAGACGTCTCTGCAGCTTAGAGCATGCTCTAACCTAGCGGTGAGTGGATGACGTCTGTGCAGCTTATAGCATGCTCTTCCTCAGCAGTGAGTTGAAGAAATCTCTGCAGCTTAGAGCATGCTCTTCCTCAGCTGTGAGTGGAAGACGTCTCTGCAGCTTAGAGCATGCTCTTCCTCAGCTGTGAGTGAAAGAAGACTCTGCAGCTTAGACCATGCTCTTCCTTGGTGGTGAATGGAAGCGGTCTCTGCAGCTTAGAGCAAGCTCTTCCTCAGCTGTGAGTGGAAGACGTCTCTGCAGCTTATAGCATGCTCTTCTTAAGCTGAGAGTGGAAGATGCCTCTGAAGCTTAGACCATGCTCTTCCTGTGAGTTTAGGACATCTCTGCCCCTTAAAGTATGCTCTTCCTTGGCTGTGAGTGGAAGAAGTCCGTGCAGCTTACAGCATGTTTTTTCTTAGCTGTGAGTGAAAGATGTCTCTGCAGCTTAGACCATGCTCTTCCCTGGTGGTGAGTGGAAGTGGTCTCTGCAGCTTATAGCATGTTCTTCCTTAACTGTGTGTGGAAGACGTATCTGCAGCCTAGAGCATGTTCTAACCTAGCTGTGAGTGGAAGACGTCTGTGCAGTTAATCGCATGCTCTTCCTCAGCTGTGAGTGGAAGACGTCTCTGCGGTTTAGACAACGTCTGCCTTGGCTTTGAGTACAAGACAAATCTGCAGCTTAGAGCCTGCTCTTCCTGAGCTGTGAGTGGAAGAAGTATCTGCAGCTTAGAGCATGCTCTTCCTCAGCTGTGAGTGGAAGAAGTCTCTGCAGCTTAGACCATGCTCTTCCTTGGTGGTGAATGGAAGCGGTCTCTGCAGCTTAGAGCATGCTCTTCCTCAGCAGTGAGTTGAAGAAATCTCTGCAGCGTAGAGCATGCTCTTCCTTAGCTGTGAGTGGGAGACGTCTCTGCAGCTTAGAGCATGCTCTAACCTAGCGGTGAGTGGATGACGTCTGTGCAGCTTATAGCATGCTCTTCCTCAGCTGTGAGTGGAAGACGTCTCTGCAGTTTAGAGCATGCTCTTCCTCAGATGTGAGTGGAAGACGTCTCTGCAGCTTAGAGCATGCTCTTCCTTGGTGGTGAATGGAAGCGGTCTCTGCAGCTTAGAGCATGCTCTTCCTCAGCAGTGAGTTGAAGAAATCTCTGCAGCGTAGAGCATGCTCTTCCTTAGCTGTGAGTGGGAGACGTCTCTGCAGCTTAGAGCATGCTCTAACCTAGCGGTGAGTGGATGACGTCTGTGCAGCTTATAGCATGCTCTTCCTCAGCAGTGAGTTGAAGAAATCTCTGCAGCTTAGAGCATGCTCTTCCTCAGCTGTGAGTGGAAGACGTCTCTGCAGCTTAGAGCATGCTCTTCCTCAGCTGTGAGTGAAAGAAGACTCTGCAGCTTAGACCATGCTCTTCCTTGGTGGTGAATGTAAGCGGTCTCTGCAGCTTAGAGCAAGCTCTTCCTCAGCTGTGAGTGGAAGACGTCTCTGCAGCTTATAGCATGCTCTTCTTAAGCTGAGAGTGGAAGATGCCTCTGAAGCTTAGACCATGCTCTTCCTGTGAGTTTAGGACATCTCTGCCCCTTAAAGTATGCTCTTCCTTGGCTGTGAGTGGAAGAAGTCCGTGCAGCTTACAGCATGTTTTTTCTTAGCTGTGAGTGAAAGATGTCTCTGCAGCTTAGACCATGCTCTTCCCTGGTGGTGAGTGGAAGTGGTCTCTGCAGCTTAGAGCATGCTCTTCCTCAACTGTGAGTGGAAGAAGTTTCTGCAGCTTAGAGCATGCTCTTCCTCAGCTGTGAGTGAAAGAAGTCTCTGCAGCTTAGACCATGCTCTTCCTTGGTGGTAAATGGAAGCGGTCTCTGCAGCTTAGAGCATGCTCTTCCTCAGCTGTGAGTGGAAGAAGTCTCTGCAGCTTAGAGCATGCTCTTCCTCAGCTGTGAGTGGAAGAAGTCTCTGCAGCTTAGACCATGCTCTTCCCTGATGGTGAGTGGAAGTGGTCTATGCAGCTTAGAGCATGCTCTTCCTCAGCTGTGAGTGGAAGAAGTCTCTGCAGCTTAGAGCATGCTCTTCCTCAGCTGTGAGTGGAAGAAGTCTCTGCAGCTTAGACCATGCTCTTCCTTGGTGGTGAATGGAAGCGGTCTCTGCAGCTTAGAGCATGCTCTTCCTCAGCTGTGAGTTGAAGAAATCTCTGCAGCGTAGAGCATGCTCTTCCTTAGCTGTGAGTGGGAGACGTCTCTGCAGCTTAGAGCATGCTCTAACCTAGCAGTGAGTGGATGGCGTCTGTGCAGCTTATAGCATGCTCTTCCTTTGCTGTGAGTGGGAGACGTCTCTGCAGCTTATAGCATGCTCTTCCTTTGCTGTGAGTGGGAGACGTCTCTGCAGCTTATAGCATGCTTTAACCTAGCTGTGAGTGGAAGACGTCTCTGCAGCTTATAGCATGCTCTTCCTTTGCTGTGAGTGGGAGACGTCTCTGCAGCTTATAGCATGCTTTAACCTAGCTGTGAGTGGAAGACGTCTCTGCAGCTTATAGCATGTTCTTCCTTAACTGTGTGTGGAAGACGTGTCTGCTTATCTAGAGCATGTTCTAACCTAGCTGTGAGTGGAAGACGTCTGTGCAGCTTATAGCATGCTCTTCCTCAGCTGTGAGTGGAAGACGTTTCTGCAGTTTAGACAATGCTCTGCCTTGGCTTTGAGTCCAAGAAGTATCTGCAGCTTAGAGCCTGCTCTTCCTGAGCTGTGAGTTGAAGAAATCTCTGCAGCGTAGAGCATGCTCTTCCTTAGCTGTGAGTGGGAGACGTCTCTGCAGCTTAGAGCATGCTCTTCCTCAGCTGTGAGTGAAAGAAGTCTCTGCAGCTTAGACCATGCTCTTCCTTGGTGGTGAATGGAAGCGGTCTCTGCAGCTTAGAGCATGCTCTTCCTCACCTGTGAGTGGAAGACGTCTCTGCAGCTTATAGCATGCTCTTCTTAAGCTGTGAGTGGAAGATGCCTCTGAAGCTTAGACCATGCTCCTCCTGTGAGTTTAAGACATCTCTGCCCCTTAAAGTATGCTCTTCCTTGGCTGTGAGAGGAAGAAGTCTGTGCAGCTTACAGTATGTTTTTTCTTAGCTGTGAGTGAAAGAAGTCTCTGCAGCTTAGACCGTGCTCTTCATCAGCTGTGAGTGAAAGAAGTCTCTGCAGCTTAGAGCATGCTCTTCCTCAGCTGTGAGTGAAAGAAGTCTCTGCAGCTTAGACCATGCCCTTCCTCAGCTGTGAGTGAAAGAAGTCTCTGCAGCTTAGACCATGCTCTTCCTTGGTGGTGAATGGAAGCGGTCTCTGCAGCTTAGAGCATGCTCTTCCTCAGCTGTGAGTGGAAGAAGTCTCTGCAGCTTAGAGCATGCTCTTCCTTGGTGGTGAATGGAAGCGGTCTCTGCAGCTTAGAGCATGCTCTTCCTCAGCTGTGAGTTGAAGAAATCTCTGCAGCTTAGAGCATGCTCTTCCTTAGCTGTGAGTGGGAGACGTCTCTGCAGCTTAGAGCATGCTCTAACCTAGCGGTGAGTGGATGACGTCTGTGCAGCTTATAGCATGCTCTTCCTCAGCTATGAGTGGAAGACGTCTCTGCAGCTTAGAGCATGCTCATCCTCAGATGTGAGTGAAAGAAGTCTCTGCAGCTTAGACCATGCTCTTCCTTGGTGGTGAATGGAAGCAGTCTCTGCAGCTTAGAGCATGCTCTTCCTCAGCTGTGAGTGGAAGAAGTCTCTGCAGCTTAGAGCATGCTCTTCCTCAGCTGTGAGTGGAAGAAGTCTCTGCAGCTTAGAGCATTCTCTTCCCTGGTGGTGAGTGGAAGCGGTCTCTGCAGCTTAGCGTATGCTCTTCCTCAGCTGTGAGTGGAAGAAGTCTCTGCAGCTTAGAGCATGCTCTTCCTCAGCTGTGAGTGGAAGAAGTCTCTGCAGCTTAGAGCATTCTCTTCCCTGGTGGTGAGTGGAAGCGGTCTCTGCAGCTTAGAGCATGCTCTTCCTCAGCTGTGAGTCGAAGAAGTCTCTGCAGCTTAGAGCATGCTCTTCTTCAGCTGTGAGTGAAAGAAGTCTCTGCAGCTTAGAGCATGATTTCCTTATCTGTGAGTGGAAGGTGTCTCTGCAGCTTAGAGCATGCTCTTCCTTAGCTGGTAGTGGAAGAAGTTTCTGCATCCTAGACAATGCTCTTCCTTGGCTGTGAGTGGAAGAAGTCTGTGCAGCTTACAGCATGTTTTTTCTTAGCTGTGAGTGAAAGAAGTCTCTGCAGCTTAGACCATGCTCTTCCCTGGTGGTGAGTGGAAGTGGTCTCTGCAGCTTAGAGCATGCTCTTCCTCAGCTGTGAGTAGAAGAAGTCTCTGCAGCTTAGAGCATGCTCTTCCTCAGCTGTGAGTGAAAGAAGTCTCTGCAGCTTAGAGCATGCTCTTCCTCAGCTGTGAGTGGAAGAAGTCTCTGCAGCTTAGACCATGCTCTTCCCTGGTGGTGAGTGGAAGTGGTCTCTGCAGCTTAGAGCATGATTTCCTTATCTGTGAGTGGAAGGTGTCTCTGCAGCTAAGAGCATGTGCTTCTTTAGCTGTGAGTGGAAGTCTTCTGTTCAGCTTAGAGTGGATCTTCCTTAGCTGTAAGTGAAAGACATCGTTGCAGCTTAGAGCATGCTCTTCCTTAGCTGTTAGTGGAAGAAGTTTCTGCATCCTAGACAATGCTCTTCTTAAGCTGTGAGTGGAAGATGCCTCTGAAGCTTAGACCATGCTCTTCCTGTGAGTTTAAGACATCTCTGCCCCTTAAAGTATGCTCTTCCTTGGCTGTGAGTGGAAGAAGTCCGTGCAGCTTACAGCATGTTTTTTTTTTAGCTGTGAGTGAAAGAAGTCTCTGCAGCTTAGACCATGCTCTTCCCTGGTGGTGAGTGTAAGTGGTCTCTGCAGCTTAGAGCATGCTCTTCCTCAGCTGTGAGTGGAAGAAGTCTCTGCAGCTTACAGCATGCTCTTCCTCAGCTGTGAGTGAAAGAAGTCTCTGCAGCTTAGACCATGCTCTTCCTTGGTGGTGAGTGGAAGCGGTCTCTGCAGCTTAGAGCATGCTCTTCCTCAGCTGTGAGTGGAAGAAGTCTCAGCAGCTTAGAGCATGATCTTCCTCAGCTGTGAGTGGAAGAAGTCTCTGCAGCTTAGACCATGCTCTTCCCTGGTGGTGAGTGGAAGTGGTCTCTGCAGCTTAGAGCATGCTCTTCCTCAGCTGTGAGTGGAAGAAGTCTCTGCAGCTTAGAGCATGCTCTTCCTCAGCTGTGAGTGGAAGAAGTCTCTGCAGCTTAGACCATGCTCTTCCTTGATGGTGAATGGAAGCGGTCTCTGCAGCTTAGAGCATGCTCTTCCTCAGCTGTGAGTTGAAGAAATCTCTGCAGCGTAGAGCATGCTCTTCCTTAGCTGTGAGTGGGAGACGTCTCTGCAGCTTAGAGCATGCTCTAACCTAGCGGTGAGTGGATGACGTCTGTGCAGCTTATAGCATGCTCTTCCTCAGCTGTGAGTGGAAGACGTCTCTGCAGCTTAGAGCATGCTCTTCCTCAGATGTGAGTGAAAGAAGTCTCTGCAGCTTAGACCATGCTCTTCCTTGGTGGTGAATGGAAGCGGTCTCTGCAGCTTAGAGCATGCTCTTCCTCAGCTGTGAGTGGAAGAAGTCTCTGCAGCTTAGAGCATGCTCTTCCTCAGCTGTGAGTGGAAGAAGTCTCTGCAGCTTAGAGCATTCTCTTCCCTGGTGGTGAGTGGAAGCGGTCTCTGCAGCTTAGAGCATGCTCTTCCTCAGCTGTGAGTGGAAGAAGTCTCTGCAGCTTAGAGCATGCTCTTCCTCAGCTGTGAGTGAAAGAAGTCTCTGCAGCTTAGACCATGCTCTTCCTTGGTGGTGAGTGGAAGCGGTCTCTGCAGCTTAGAGCATGATTTCCTTATCTGTGAGTGGAAGGTGTCTCTGCAGCTAAGAGCATGCGCTTCTTTAGCTGTGAGTGGAAGTCTTCTGTTCAGCTTAGAGTGGATCTTCCTTAGCTGTAAGTGAAAGACATCGCTGCAGCTTAGAGCATGCTCTTCCTTAGCTGTTAGTAGAAGAAGTTTCTGCATCCTAGACAATGCTCTTCTTAAGCTGTGAGTGGAAGATGCCTCTGAAGCTTAGACCATGCTCTTCCTGTGAGTTTAAGACATCTCTGCCCCTTAAAGTATGCTCTTCCTTGGCTGTGAGTGGAAGAAGTCTGTGCAGCTTACAGCATGTTTTTTCTTAGCTGTGAGTGAAAGAAGTCTCTGCAGCTTAGACCATGCTCTTCCCTGGTCTTGAGTGGAAGTGGTCTCTGCAGCTTAGAGCATGCTCTTCCTCAGCTGTGAGTGGAAGAAGTCTCTGCAGCTTAGAGCATGCTCTTCCTCAGCTGTGAGTGGAAGAAGTCTCTGCAGCTTAGACCATGCTCTTCCCTGGTGGTGAGTGGAAGTGGTCTCTGCAGCTTAGAGCATGCTCTTCCTCAGCTGTGAGTGGAAGAAGTGTCTGCAGCTTAGAGCATGCTCTTCCTCAGCTGTGAGTGGAAGAAGTCTCTGCAGCTTAGACCATGCTCTTCCTTGGTGGTGAATGGAAGCGGTGTCTGCAGCTTAGAGCATGCTCTTCCTCAGCTGTGAGTTGAAGAAAGCTCTGCAGCGTAGAGCATGCTCTTCCTTAGCTGTGAGTGGGAGACGTCTCTGCAGCTTAGAGCATGCTCTTCCTCAGCTGTGAGTGAAAGAAGTCTCTGCAGCTTAGACCATGCTCTTGCTTGGTGGTGAATGGAAGCGGTCTCTGCAGCTTAGAGCATGCTCTTCCTCAGCTGTGAGTGGAAGACGTCTCTACAGCTTATAGCATGCTCTTCTTAAGCTGTGAGTGGAAGATGCCTCTGAAGCTTAGACCATGGTTAGAGCATGTCCTGTGAGTTTAAGACATCTCCGCCCCTTAAAGTATGCTCTTCCTTGGCTGTGAGTGAAAGAAGTCTCTGCAGCTTAGACCATGCTCTTCCTTGGTGGTGAGTGGAAGCGTTCTCTGCAGCTTAGAGCATGATTTCCTTATCTGTGAGTGGAAGGTGTCTCTGCAGCTAAGAGCATGTGCTTCTTTAGCTGTGAGTGGAAGTCTTCTGTTCAGCTTAGAGTGGATCTTCCTTAGCTGTAAGTGAAAGACATCGCTGCAGCTTAGAGCATGCTCTTCCTTAGCTGTTAGTGGAAGAAGTTTCTGCATCCTAGACAATGCTCTTCTTAAGCTGTGAGTGGAAGATGCCTCTGAAGCTTAGACCATGCTCTTCCTGTGTGTTTAAGACATCTCCGCCCCTTAAAGTATGCTCTTCCTTGGCTGTGAGTGGAAGAAGTCTGTGCAGCTTACAGCATGTTTTTTCTTAGCTGTGAGTGAAAGAAGTCTCTACAGCTTAGACCATGCTCTTCCCTTTTGGTGAGTGGAAGTGGTCTCTGCAGCTTAGAGCATGCTCTTCCTCAGCTGTGAGTAGAAGAAGTCTCTGCAGCTTAGAGCATGCTCTTCCTCAGCTGTGAGTGAAAGAAGTCTCTGCAGCTTAGACCATGCTCTTCCTTGGTGGTGAATGGAAGCGGTCTCTGCAGCTTAGAGCATGATTTCCTTATCTGTGAGTGGAAGGTGTCTCTGCAGCTAAGAGCATGTGCTTCTTTAGCTGTGAGTGGAAGTCTTCTGTTCAGCTTAGAGTGGATCTTCCTTAGCTGTAAGTGAAAGACATCGCTGCAGCTTAGAGCATGCTCTTCCTTAGCTGTTAGTGGAAGAAGTTTCTGCATCCTAGACAATGCTCTTCTTAAGCTGTGAGTGGAAGATGCCTCTGAAGCTTAGACCATTCTCTTCCTGTGTGTTTAAGACATCTCCGCCCCTTAAAGTATGCTCTTCCTTGGCTGTGAGTGGAAGAAGTCTGTGCAGCTTACAGCATGTTTTTTCTTAGCTGTGAGTGAAAGAAGTCTCTACAGCTTAGACCATGCTCTTCCCTTTTGGTGAGTGGAAGTGGTCTCTGCAGCTTAGAGCATGCTCTTCCTCAGCTGTGAGTAGAAGAAGTCTCTGCAGCTTAGAGCATGCTCTTCCTCAGCTGTGAGTGGAAGAAGTCTCTGCAGCTCAGAGCATACTCTTCCTCAGCTGTGAGTGGAAGAAGTCTCTGCAGCTTAGACCATGCTCTTCCCTGGTGGTGAGTGGAAGTGGTCTCTGCAGCTTAGAGCATGCTCTTCCTCAGCTGTGAGTGGAAGAAGTATCTGCAGCTTAGAGCATGCTCTTCCTCAGCTGTGAGTGGAAGAAGTCTCTGCAGCTTAGACCATGCTCTTCCTTGGTGGTGAATGGAAGCGGTCTCTGCAGCTTAGAGCATGCTCTTCCTCAGCTGTGCGTAGAAGAAGTCTCTGCAGCTTAGACCATGCTCTTCCTTGGTGGTGAATGGAAGCGGTCTCTGCAGCTTAGAGCATGCTCTTCCTCAGCTGTGAGTTGAAGAAATCTCTGCAGCGTAGAGCATGCTCTTCCTTAGCTGTGAGTGGGAGACGTCTCTGCAGCTTAGAGCATGCTCTAACCTAGCGGTGAGTGGATGACGTCTGTGCAGCCTATAGCATGCTCTTCCTCAGCTGTGAGTGGAAGACGTCTCTGCAGCTTAGAGCATGCTCTTCCTCAGCTGTGAGTGAAAGAAGTCACTGCAGCTTAGACCATGCTCTTCCTTGGTGGTGAATGGAAGCGGTCTCTGCAGCTTAGAGCATGCTCTTCCTCAGCTGTGAGTGGAAGACGTCTCTGCAGCTTATAGCATGCTCTTCTTAAGCTGAGAGTGGAAGATGCCTCTGAAGCTTAGACCATGCTCTTCCTGTGAGTTTAAGACATCTCTGCCCCTTAAAGTATGCTCTTCCTTGGCTGTGAGTGGAAGAAGTCCGTGCAGCTTACAGCATGTTTTTTCTTAGCTGTGAGTGAAAGAAGTCTCTGCAGCTTAGACCATGCTCTTCCCTGGTGGTGAGTGGAAGTGGTCTCTGCAGCTTAGAGCATGCTCTTCCTCAGCTGTGAGTGGAAGAAGTCTCTGCAGCTTAGAGCATGCTCTTCCTCAGCTGTGAGTGAAAGAAGTCCCTGCAGCTTAGACCATGCTCTTCCTTGGTGGTGAATGGAAGCGGTCTCTGCAGCTTAGAGCATGCTCTTCCTCAGCTGTGAGTGGAAGAAGTCTCTGCAGCTTAGAGCATGCTCTTCCTCAGCTGTGAGTGGAAGAAGTCTCTGCAGCTTAGACCATGCTCTTCCCTGGTGGTGAGTGGAAGTGGTCTCTGCAGCTTAGAGCATGCTCTTCCTCAGCTGTGAGTGGAAGAAGTCTCTGCAGCTTAGAGCATGCTCTTTCTCAGCTGTGAGTGGAAGAAGTCTCTGCAGCTTAGACCATGCTCTTCCTTGGTGGTGAATGGAAGCGGTCTCTGCAGCTTAGAGCATGCTCTTCCTCAGCTGTGAGTTGAAGAAAGCTCTGCAGCGTAGAGCATGCTCTTCCTTAGCTGTGAGTGGGAGACATCTCTGCAGCTTAGAGCATGCTCTAACCTAGCAGTGAGTGGATGACGTCTGTGCAGCTTATAGCATGCTCTTCCTTTGCTGTGAGTGGGAGACGTCTCTGCAGCTTATAGCATGCTCTTCCTTTGCTGTGAGTGGGAGACGTCTCTGTAGCTTATAGCATGCTTTAACCTAGCTGTGAGTGGAAGACGTCTCTGCAGCTTATAGCATGCTCTAACTTAGCTGTGAGTGGAAGACGTCTCTGCAGCTTATAGCATGCTCTAACCTAGCTGTGAGTGGAAGACGTCTCTGCAGCTTATAGCATGTTCTTCCTTAACTGTGTGTGGAAGACGTATCTGCAGCCTAGAGCATGTTCTAACCTAGCTGTGAGTGGAAGACGTCTGTGCAGTTAATCGCATGCTCTTCCTCAGCTGTGAGTGGAAGACGTCTCTGCAGTTTAGACAACGTCTGCCTTGGCTTTGAGTACAAGAAGTATCTGCAGCTTAGAGCCTGCTCTTCCTGAGCTGTGAGTGGAAGAAGTATCTGCAGCTTAGAGCATGCTATTCCTCAGCTGTGAGTGGAAGAAGTCTCTGCAGCTTAGACCATGCTCTTCCTTGGTGGTGAATGGAAGCGGTCTCTGCAGCTTAGAGCATGCTCTTCCTCAGCAGTGAGTTGAAGAAATCTCTGCAGCGTAGAGCATGCTCTTCCTTAGCTGTGAGTGGGAGACGTCTCTGCAGCTTAGAGCATGCTCTAACCTAGCAGTGAGTGGATGACGTCTGTGCAGCCTATAGCATGCTCTTCCTCAGCTGTGAGTGGAAGACGTCTCTACAGCTTAGAGCATGCTCTTCCTCAGCTGTGAGTGAAAGAAGACTCTGCAGCTTAGACCATGCTCTTCCTTGGTGGTGAATGGAAGCGGTCTCTGCAGCTTAGAGCATGCTCTTCCTCAGCTGTGAGTGGAAGACGTCTCTGCAGCTTATAGCATGCTCTTCTTAAGCTGAGAGTGGAAGATGCCTCTGAAGCTTAGACCATGCTCTTCCTGTGAGTTTAAGACATCTCTGCCCCTTAAAGTATGCTCTTCCTTGGCTGTGAGTGGAAGAAGTCCGTGCAGCTTACAGCATGTTTTTTCTTAGCTGTGAGTGAAAGATGTCTCTGCAGCTTAGACCATGCTCTTCCCTGGTGGTGAGTGGAAGTGGTCTCTGCAGCTTAGAACATGCTCTTCCTCAGCTGTGAGTGGAAGAAGTTTCTGCAGCTTAGAGCATGCTCTTCCTCAGCTGTGAGTGAAAGAAGTCTCTGCAGCTTAGACCATGCTCTTCCTTGGTGGTGAATGGAAGCGGTCTCTGCAGCTTAGAGCATGCTCTTCCTCAGCTGTGAGTGGAAGAAGTCTCTGCAGCTTAGAGCATGCTCTTCCTCAGCTGTGAGTGAAAGAAGTCTCTGCAGCTTAGACCATGCTCTTCCTTGGTGGTGAATGGAAGCGGTCTCTGCAGCTTAGAGCATGCTCTTCCTCAGCTGTGAGTTGAAGAAATCTCTGCAGCGTAGAGCATGCTCTTCCTTAGCTGTGAGTGGGAGACGTCTCTGCAGCTTACAGCATGCTCTAACCTAGCAGTGAGTGGATGGCGTCTGTGCAGCTTATAGCATGCTCTTCCTTTGCTGTGAGTGGGAGACGTCTCTGCAGCTTATAGCATGCTCTTCCTTTGCTGTGAGTGGGAGACGTCTCTGCAGCTTATAGCATGCTTTAACCTAGCTGTGAGTGGAAGACGTCTCTGCAGCTTATAGCATGCTCTTCCTTTGCTGTGAGTGGGAGACGTCTATGCAGCTTATAGCATGCTCTAACCTAGCTGTGAGTGGAAGACGTCTCTGCAGCTTATAGCATGTTCTTCCTTAACTGTGTGTGGAAGACGTATCTGCTTATCTAGAGCATGTTCTAACCTAGCTGTGAGTGGAAGACGTCTGTGCAGCTTATAGCATGCTCTTCCTCAGCTGTGAGTGGAAGACGTTTCTGCAGTTTAGACAATGCTCTGCCTTGGCTTTGAGTCCAAGAAGTATCTGCAGCTTAGAGCCTGCTCTTCCTGAGCTGTGAGTTGAAGAAATCTCTGCAGCGTAGAGCATGCTCTTCCTTAGCTGTGAGTGGGAGACCTCTCTGCAGCTTAGAGCATGCTCTTCCTCAGCTGTGAGTGAAAGAAGTCTCTGCAGCTTAGACCATGCTCTTCCTTGGTGGTGAATGGAAGCGGTCTCTGCAGCTTAGAGCATGCTCTTCCTCACCTGTGAGTGGAAGACGTCTCTGCAGCTTATAGCATGCTCTTCTTAAGCTGTGAGTGGAAGATGCCTCTGAAGCTTAGACCATGCTCTTCCTGTGAGTTTAAGACATCTCTGCCCCTTAAAGTATGCTCTTCCTTGGCTGTGAGTGGAAGAAGTCTGTGCAGCTTACAGCATGTTTTTCCTTAGCTGTGAGTGAAAGAAGTCTTTGCAGCTTAGACCGTGCTCTTCCTCAGCTGTGAGTGAAAGAAGTCTCTGCAGCTTAGAGCATGCTCTTCCTCAGCTGTGAGTGAAAGAAGTCTCTGCAGCTTAGACCATGCCCTTCCTCAGCTGTGAGTGAAAGAAGTCTCTGCAGCTTAGACCATGCTCTTCCTTGGTGGTGAATGGAAGCGGTCTCTGCAGCTTAGAGCATGCTATTCCTCAGCTGTGAGTGGAAGAAGTCTCTGCAGCTTAGAGCATGCTCTTCCTTGGTGGTGAATGGAAGCGGTCTCTGCAGCTTAGAGCATGCTCTTCCTCAGCTGTGAGTTGAAGAAATCTCTGCAGCGTAGAGCATGCTCTTCCTTAGCTGTGAGTGGGAGACGTCTCTGCAGCTTAGAGCATGCTCTAACCTAGCGGTGAGTGGATGACATCTGTGCAGCTTATAGCATGCTCTTCCTCAGCTGTGAGTGGAAGACGTCTCTGCAGCTTAGAGCATGCGCTTCCTCAGCTGTGAGTGGAAGAAGTCTCTGCAGCTTAGAGCATTCTCTTCCCTGGTGGTGAGTGGAAGCGGTCTCTGCAGCTTAGCGTATGCTCTTCCTCAGCTGTGAGTCGAAGAAGTCTCTGCAGCTTAGAGCATGCTCTTCTTCAGCTGTGAGTGAAAGAAGTTTCTGCAGCTTAGAGCATGATTTCCTTATCTGTGAGTGGAAGGTGTCTCTGCAGCTTAGAGCATGCTCTTCCTTAGCTGTTAGTGGAAGAAGTTTCTGCATCCTAGACAATGCTCTTCTTAAGCTGTGAGTGGAAGATGCCTCTGAAGCTTAGACCATGCTCTTCCTGTGAGTTTAAGACATCTCTGCCCCTTAAAGTATGCTCTTCCTTGGCTGTGAGTGGAAGAAGTCTGTGCAGCTTACAGCATGTTTTTTCTTAGCTGTGAGTGAAAGAAGTCTCTGCAGCTTAGACCATGCTCTTCCCTGGTGGTGAGTGGAAGTGGTCTCTGCAGCTTAGAGCATGCTCTTCCTCAGCTGTGAGTAGAAGAAGTCTCTGCAGCTTAGAGCATGCTCTTCCTCAGCTGTGAGTGAAAGAAGTCTCTGCAGCTTAGACCATGCTCTTCCTTGGTGGTGAATTGAAGCGGTCTCTGCAGCTTAGAGCATGCTCATCCTCAGCTGTGAGTGGAAGAAGTCTCTGCAGCTTAGAGCATGCTCTTCCTCAGCTGTGAGTGGAAGAAGTCTCTGCAGCTTAGACCATGCTCTTCCCTGGTGGTGAGTGGAAGTGGTCTCTGCAGCTTAGAGCATGCTCTTCCTCAGCTGTGAGTGAAAGAAGTATCTGCAGCTTAGAGCATGCTCTTCCTCAGCTGTGAGTGGAAGAAGTCTCTGCAGGTTAGACCATGCTCTTCCTTGGTGGTGAATGGAAGCGGTCTCTGCAGCTTAGAGCATGCTCTTCCTCAGCTGTGAGTTGAAGAAATCTCTGCAGCGTAGAGCATGCTCTTCCTTAGCTGTGAGTGGGAGACGTCTCTGCAGCTTAGAGCATGCTCTAACCTAGCGGTAAGCTGATGACGTCTGTGCAGCCTATAGCATGCTCTTCCTCAGCTGTGAGTGGAAGACGTCTCTGCAGCTTAGAGCATGCTCTTCCTCAGCTGTGAGTGAAAGAAGTCTCTGCAGCTTAGACCATGCTCTTCCTTGGTGGTGAATGGAAGCGGTCTCTGCAGCTTAGAGCATGCTCTTCCTCAGCTGTGAGTGGAAGACGTCTCTGCAGCTTATAGCATGCTCTTCTTAAGCTGAGAGTGGAAGATGCCTCTGAAGCTTAGACCATGCTCTTCCTGTGAGTTTAAGACATCTCTGCCCCTTAAAGTATGCTCTTCCTTGGCTGTGAGTGGAAGAAGTCCGTGCAGCTTACAGCATGTTTTTTCTTAGCTGTGAGTGAAAGAAGTCTCTGCAGCTTAGACCATGCTCTTCCCTGGTGGTGAGTGGAAGTGGTCTCTGCAGCTTAGAGCATGCTCTTCCTCAGCTGTGAGTGGAAGAAGTCTCTGCAGCTTAGAGCATGCTCTTCCTCAGCTGTGAGTGAAAGAAGTCTCTGCAGCTTAGACCATGCTCTTCCTTGGTGGTGAGTGGAAGCGGTCTCTGCAGCTTAGAGCATGCTCTTCCTCAGCTGTGAGTGGAAGAAGTCTCAGCAGCTTAGAGCATGCTCTTCCTCAGCTGTGAGTGGAAGAAGTCTCTGCAGCTTAGACCATGCTCTTCCCTGGTGGTGATTGGAAGTGGTCTCTGCAGCTTAGAGCATGCTCTTCCTCAGCTGTGAGTTGAAGAAATCTCTGCAGCGTAGAGCATGCTCTTCCTTAGCTGTGAGTGGGAGACGTCTCTGCAGCTTAGAGCATGCTCTAACCTAGCGGTGAGTGGATGACGTCTGTGCAGCTTATAGCATGCTCTTCCTCAGCTGTGAGTGGAAGACGTCTCTGCAGCTTAGAGCATGCTCTTCCTCAGATGTGAGTGAAAGAAGTCTCTGCAGCTTAGACCATGCTCTTCCTTGGTGGTGAATGGAAGCGGTCTCTGCAGCTTAGAGCATGCTCTTCCTCAGCTCTGAGTGGAAGAAGTCTCTGCAGCTTAGTGCATGCTCTTCCTCAGCTGTGAGTGGAAGAAGTCTCTGCAGCTTAGAGCATTCTCTTCCCTGGTGGTGAGTGGAAGCGGTCTCTGCAGCTTAGAGCATGCTCTTCCTCAGCTGTGAGTGGAAGAAGTCTCTGCAGCTTAGAGCATGCTCTTCCTCAGCTGTGAGTGAAAGAAGTCTCTGCAGCTTAGACCATGCTCTTCCTTGGTGGTGAGTGGAAGCGGTCTCTGCAGCTTAGAGCATGATTTCCTTATCTGTGAGTGGAAGGTGTCTCTGCAGCTAAGAGCATGCGCTTCTTTAGCTGTGAGTGGAAGTCTTCTGTTCAGCTTAGAGTGGATCTTCCTTAGCTGTAAGTGAAAGACATCGCTGCAGCTTAGAGCATGCTCTTCCTTAGCTGTTAGTGGAAGAAGTTTCTGCATCCTAGACAATGCTCTTCTTAAGCTGTGAGTGGAAGATGCCTCTGAAGCTTAGACCATGCTCTTCCTGTGAGTTTAAGACATCTCTGCCCCTTAAAGTATGCTCTTCCTTGGCTGTGAGTGGAAGAAGTCTGTGCAGCTTACAGCATGTTTTTTCTTAGCTGTGAGTGAAAGAAGTCTCTGCAGCTTAGACCATGCTCTTCCCTGGTGGTGAGTGGAAGTGGTCTCTGCAGCTTAGAGCATGCTCTTCCTCAGCTGTGAGTGGAAGAAGTCTCTGCAGCTTAGAGCATGCTCTTCCTCAGCTGTGAGTGGAAGAAGTCTCTGCAGCTTAGACCATGCTCTTCCCTGGTGGTGAGTGGAAGTGGTCTCTGCAGCTTAGAGCATGCTCTTCCTCAGCTGTGAGTGGAAGAAGTATCTGCAGCTTAGAGCATGCTCTTCCTCAGCTGTGAGTGGAAGAAGTCTCTGCAGCTTAGACCATGCTCTTCCTTGGTGGTGAATGGAAGCGGTCTCTGCAGCTTAGAGCATGCTCTTCCTCAGCTGTGAGTTGAAGAAATCTCTGCAGCGTAGAGCATGCTCTTCCTTAGCTGTGAGTGGGAGACGTCTCTGCAGCTTAGAGCATGCTCTAACCTAGTGGTGAGTGGATGACGTCTGTGCAGCCTATAGCATGCTCTTCCTCAGCTGTGAGTGGAAGACGTCTCTGCAGCTTAGAGCATGCTCTTCCTCAGCTGTGAGTGAAAGAAGTCTCTGCAGCTTAGACCATGCTCTTCCTTGGTGGTGAATGGAAGCGGTCTCTGCAGCTTAGAGGATGCTCTTCCTCAGCTGTGAGTGGAAGACGTCTTTGCAGCTTATAGCATGCTCTTCTTAAGCTGAGAGTGGAAGATGCCTCTGAAGCTTAGACCATGCTCTTCCTGTGAGTTTAAGACATCTCTGCCCCTTAAAGTATGCTCTTCCTTGGCTGTGAGTGGAAGAAGTCAGTGCAGCTTACAGCATGTTTTTTCTTAGCTGTGAGTGAAAGAAGTCTCTGCAGCTTAGACCATGCTCTTCCCTGGTGGTGAGTGGAAGTAGTCTCTGCAGCTTAGAGCATGCTCTTCCTCAGCTGTGAGTGGAAGAAGTCTCTGCAGCTTAGAGCATGCTCTTCCTCAGCTGTGAGTGAAAGAAGTCTCTGCAGCTTAGACCATGCTCTTCCTTGGTGGTGAATGGAAGCGGTCTCTGCAGCTTATAGCATGCTCTAACTTAGCTGTGAGTGGAAGACGTCTCTGCAGCTTATAGCATGCTCTAACCTAGCTGTGAGTGGAAGACGTCTCTGCAGCTTATAGCATTTTCTTTCTTAACTGTGTGTGGAAGACGTATCTGCAGCCTAGAGCATGTTCTAACCTAGCTGTGAGTGGAAGACGTCTGTGCAGCTTATAGCATGCTCTTCCTCAGCTGTGAGTGGAAGATGTCTCTGCAGTTTAGGCAATGCTCTGCCTTGGCTTTGAGTACAAGAAGTATCTGCAGCTTAGAGCCTGCTCTTCCTGAGCTGTGAGTGGAAGAAGTATCTGCAGCTTAGAGAATGCTCTTCCTCAGCTGTGAGTGGAAGAAGTCTCTGCAGCTTAGACCATGCTCTTCCTTGGTGGTGAGTGGAAGCGGTCTCTGCAGCTTAGAGCATGCTCTTCCTCAGCTGTGAGTGGAAGAAGTCTCTGCAGCTTAGACCATGCTCTTCCCTGGTGGTGAGTGGAAGTGGTCTCTGCAGCTTAGAGCATGCTCTTCCTCAGCTGTGAGTGGAAGAAGTATCTGCAGCTTAGAGCATGCTCTTCCTCAACTGTGAGTGGAAGAAGTCTCTGCAGCTTAGACCATGCTCTTCCTTGGTGGTGAATGGAACCGGTCTCTGCAGCTTAGAGCATGCTCTTCTTTAGCTGTGAGTTGAAGAAATCTCTGCAGCGTAGAGCATGCTCTTCCTCAGCTCTGAGTGGAAGAAGTCTCTGCAGCTTAGTGCATGCTCTTCCTCAGCTGTGAGTGGAAGAAGTCTCTGCAGCTTAGACCATGTTCTTCCCTGGTGGTGAGTGGAAGTGGTCTCTGCAGCTTAGAGCATGCTCTTCCTCAGCTGTGAGTGGAAGAAGTATCTGCAGCTTAGAGCATGCTCTTCCTCAGCTGGGAGTGGAAGAAGTCTCTGCAGCTTAGACCATGCTCTTCCTTGGTGGTGAATGGAAGCGGTCTCTGCAGCTTAGAGCATGCTCTTCTTTAGCTGTGAGTTGAAGAAATCTCTGCAGCGTAGAGCATGCTCTTCCTTAGCTGTGAGTGGGAGACGTCTCTGCAGCTTAGAGCATGCTCTAACCTAGCGGTGAGTGGATGACGTCTGTACAGCCTATAGCATGCTCTTCCTCAGCTGTGAGTGGAAGACGTCTCTGCAGCTTAGAGCATGCTCTTCCTCAGCTGTGAGTGAAAGAAGACTCTGCAGCTTAGACCATGCTCTTCCTTGGTGGTGAATGGAAGCGGTCTCTGCAGCTTAGAGCATGCTCTTCCTCAGCTGTGAGTGGAAGACGTCTCTGCAGCTTATAGCATGCTCTTCTGAAGCTGAGAGTGGAAGATGCCTCTGAAGCTTAGACCATGCTCTTCCTGTGAGTTTAAGACATCTCTGCCCCTTAAAGTATGCTCTTCCTTGGCTGTGAGTGGAAGAAGTCCGTGCAGCTTACAGCATGTCTTTTCTTAGATGTGAGTGAAAGAAGTCTCTGCAGCTTAGACCATGCTCTTCCCTGGTGGTGAGTGGAAGTGGTCTCTGCAGCTTAGAGCATGCTCTTCCTCAGCTGTGAGTGGAAGAAGTTTCTGCAGCTTAGAGCATGCTCTTCCTCAGCTGTGAGTGAAAGAAGTCTCTGCAGCTTAGACCATGCTCTTCCTTGGTGGTGAATGGAAGCGGTCTCTGCAGCTTAGAGCATGCTCTTCCTCAGCTGTGAGTGGAAGAAGTCTCTGCAGCTTAGAGCATGCTCTTCCTCAGCTGTGAGTGGAAGAAGTCTCTGCAGCTTAGACCATGCTCTTCCCTGGTGGTGAGTGGAAGTGGTCTCTGCAGCATAGAGCATGCTCTTCCTCAGCTGTGAGTTGAAGAAATCTCTGCAGCGTAGAGCATGCTCTTCCATAGCTGTGAGTGGGAGACGTCTCTGCAGCTTATAGCATGCTCTTCCTTTGCTGTGAGTGGGAGACGTCTCTGCAGCTTATAGCATGCTCTTCCTTTGCTGTGAGTGGGAGACGTCTCTGCAGCTTATAGCATGCTTTAACCTAGCTGTGAGTGGAAGACGTCTCTGCAGCTTATAGCATGCTCTTCCTTTGCTGTGAGTGGAAGACGTCTCTGCAGCTTATAGCATGCTCTAACTTAGCTGTGAGTAGAACACGTCTCTGCAGCTTATAGCATGCTCTAACCTAGCTGTGAGTGGAAGACGTCTCTGCAGCTTATAGCATGTTCTTCCTTAACTGTGTGTGGAAGACGTATCTGCAGCCTAGAGCATGTTCTAACCTAGCTGTGAGTGGAAGACGTCTGTGCAGCTTATAGCATGCTCTTCCTCAGCTGTGAGTGGAAGACGTCTCTGCAGTTTAGACAATGCTCTGCCTTGGCTTTGAGTCCAAGAAGTATCTGCAGCTTAGAGCCTGCTCTTCCTGAGCTGTGAGTTGAAGAAATCTCTGCAGCGTAGAGCATGCTCTTCCTTAGCTGTGAGTGGGAGACGTCTCTGCAGCTTAGATCATGCTCTTCCTCAGCTGTGAGTGGAAGAAGTCTCTGCAGCTTAGACCATGCTCTTCCCTGGTGGTGAGTGGAAGTGGTCTCTGCAGCTTAGAGCATGCTCTTCCTCAGCTGTGAGTGGAAGAAGTCTCTGCAGCTTAGAGCATGCTCTTCCTCAGCTGTGAGTGGAAGAAGTCTCTGCAGCTTAGACCATGCTCTTCCTTGGTGGTGAATGGAAGCGGTCTCTGCAGCTTAGAGCATGCTCTTCCTCAGCTGTGAGTTGAAGAAAGCTCTGCAGCGTAGAGCATGCTCTTCCATAGCTGTGAGTGGGAGACGTCTCTGCAGCTTAGAGCATGCTCTTCCTCAGCTGTGAGTGAAAGAAGTCTCTGCAGCTTAGACCATGCTCTTCCTTGGTGGTGAATGGAAGCGGTCTCTGCAGCTTAGAGCATGCTCTTCCTCAGCTGTGAGTGGAAGACGTCTCTACAGCTTATAGCATGCTCTTCTTAAGCTGTGAGCGGAAGATGCCTCTGAAGCTTAGACCATGGTTAGAGCATGTCCTGTGAGTTTAAGACATCTCCGCCCCTTAAAGTATGCTCTTCCTTGGCTGTGAGTGAAAGAAGTCTCTGCAGCTTAGACCATGCTCTTCCTTGGTGGTGAGTGGAAGCGTTCTCTGCAGCTTAGAGCATGATTTCCTTATCTGTGAGTGGAAGGTGTCTCTGCAGCTAAGAGCATGTGCTTCTTTAGCTGTGAGTGGAAGTCTTCTGTTCAGCTTAGAGTGGATCTTCCTTAGCTGTAAGTGAAAGACATCGCTGCAGCTTAGAGCATGCTCTTCCTTAGCTGTTAGTGGAAGAAGTTTCTGCATCCTAGACAATGCTCTTCTTAAGCTGTGAGTGGAAGATGCCTCTGAAGCTTAGACCATGCTCTTCCTGTGTGTTTAAGACATCTCCGCCCCTTAAAGTATGCTCTTCCTTGGCTGTGAGTGGAAGAAGTCTGTGCAGCTTACAGCATGTTTTTTCTTAGCTGTGAGTGAAAGAAGTCTCTACAGCTTAGACCATGCTCTTCCCTTTTGGTGAGTGGAAGTGGTCTCTGCAGCTTAGAGCATGCTCTTCCTCAGCTGTGAGTAGAAGAAGTCTCTGCAGCTTAGAGCATGCTCTTCCTCAGCTGTGAGTGAAAGAAGTCTCTGCAGCTTAGACCATGCTCTTCCTTGGTGGTGAATGGAAGCGGTTTCTGCAGCTTAGAGCATGATTTCCTTATCTGTGAGTGGAAGGTGTCTCGGCAGCTAAGAGCATGTGCTTCTTTAGCTGTGAGTGGAAGTCTTCTGTTCAGCTTAGAGTGGATCTTCCTTAGCTGTAAGTGAAAGACATCGCTGCAGCTTAGAGCATGCTCTTCCTTAGCTGTTAGTGGAAGAAGTTTCTGCATCCTAGACAATGCTCTTCTTAAGCTGTGAGTGGAAGATGCCTCTGAAGCTTAGACCATGCTCTTCCTGTGTGTTTAAGACATCTCCGCCCCTTAAAGTATGCTCTTCCTTGGCTGTGAGTGGAAGAAGTCTGTGCAGCTTACAGCATGTTTTTTCTTAGCTGTGAGTGAAAGAAGTCTCTACAGCTTAGACCATGCTCTTCCCTTTTGGTGAGTGGAAGTGGTCTCTGCAGCTTAGAGCATGCTCTTCCTCAGCTGTGAGTAGAAGAAGTCTCTGCAGCTTAGAGCATGCTCTTCCTCAGCTGTGAGTGGAAGAAGTCTCTGCAGCTCAGAGCATACTCTTCCTCAGCTGTGAGTGGAAGAAGTCTCTGCAGCTTAGACCATGCTCTTCCCTGGTGGTGAGTGGAAGTGGTCTCTGCAGCTTAGAGCATGCTCTTCCTCAGCTGTGAGTGGAAGAAGTATCTGCAGCTTAGAGCATGCTCTTCCTCAGCTGTGAGTGGAAGAAGTCCCTGCAGCTTAGACCATGCTCTTCCTTGGTGGTGAATGGAAGCGGTCTCTGCAGCTTAGAGCATGCTCTTCCTCAGCTGTGCGTGGAAGATGTCTCTGCAGCTTAGACCATGCTCTTCCTTGGTGGTGAATGGAAGCGGTCTCTGCAGCTTAGAGCATGCTCTTCCTCAGCTGTGAGTTGAAGAAATCTCTGCAGCGTAGAGCATGCTCTTCCTTAGCTGTGAGTGGGAGACGTCTCTGCAGCTTAGAGCATGCTCTAACCTAGCGGTGAGTGGATGACGTCTGTGCAGCCTATAGCATGCTCTTCCTCAGCTGTGAGTGGAAGACGTCTCTGCAGCTTAGAGCATGCTCTTCCTCAGCTGTGAGTGAAAGAAGTCTCTGCAGCTTAGACCATGCTCTTCCTTGGTGGTGAATGGAAGCGGTCTCTGCAGCTTAGAGCATGCTCGTCCTCAGCTGTGAGTGGAAGACGTCTCTGCAGCTTATAGCATGCTCTTCTTAAGCTGAGAGTGGAAGATGCCTCTGAAGCTTAGACCATGCTCTTCCTGTGAGTTTAAGACATCTCTGCCCCTTAAAGTATGCTCTTCCTTGGCTGTGAGTGGAAGAAGTCCGTGCAGCTTACAGCATGTTTTTTCTTAGCTGTGAGTGAAAGAAGTCTCTGCAGCTTAGACCATGCTCTTCCCTGGTGGTGAGTGGAAGTGGTCTCTGCAGCTTAGAGCATGCTCTTCCTCAGCTGTGAGTGGAAGAAGTCTCTGCAGCTTAGAGCATGCTCTTCCTCAGCTGTGAGTGAAAGAAGTCCCTGCAGCTTAGACCATGCTCTTCCTTGGTGGTGAATGGAAGCGGTCTCTGCAGCTTAGAGCATGCTCTTCCTCAGCTGTGAGTGGAAGAAGTCTCTGCAGCTTAGAGCATGCTCTTCCTCAGCTGTGAGTGGAAGAAGTCTCTGCAGCTTAGACCATGCTCTTCCCTGGTGGTGAGTGGAAGTGGTCTCTGCAGCTTAGAGCATGCTCTTCCTCAGCTGTGAGTGGAAGAAGTCTCTGCAGCTTAGAGCATGCTCTTTCTCAGCTGTGAGTGGAAGAAGTCTCTGCAGCTTAGACCATGCTCTTCCTTGGTGGTGAATGGAAGCAGTCTCTGCAGCTTAGAGCATGCTCTTCCTCAGCTGTGAGTTGAAGAAAGCTCTGCAGCGTAGAGCATGCTCTTCCTTAGCTGTGAGTGGGAGACATCTCTGCAGCTTAGAGCATGCTCTAACCTAGCAGTGAGTGGATGACGTCTGTGCAGCTTATAGCATGCTCTTCCTTTGCTGTGAGTGGGAGACGTCTCTGCAGCTTATAGCATGCTCTTCCTTTGCTGTGAGTGGGAGACGTCTCTGGAGCTTATAGCATGTTTTAACCTAGCTGTGAGTGGAAGACGTCTCTGCAGCTTATAGCATGCTCTAACTTAGCTGTGAGTGGAAGACGTCTCTGCAGCTTATAGCATGCTCTAACCTAGCTGTGAGTGGAAGACGTCTCTGCAGCTTATAGCATGTTCTTCCTTAACTGTGTGTGGAAGACGTATCTGCAGCCTAGAGCATGTTCTAACCTAGCTGTGAGTGGAAGACGTCTGTGCAGTTAATCGCATGCTCTTCCTCAGCTGTGAGTGGAAGACGTCTCTGCAGTTTAGACAACGTCTGCCTTGGCTTTGAGTACAAGAAGTATCTGCAGCTTAGAGCCTGCTCTTCCTGAGCTGTGAGTGGAAGAAGTATCTGCAGCTTAGAGCATGCTATTCCTCAGCTGTGAGTGGAAGAAGTCTCTGCAGCTTAGACCATGCTCTTCCTTGGTGGTGAATGGAAGCGGTCTCTGCAGCTTAGAGCATGCTCTTCCTCAGCAGTGAGTTGAAGAAATCTCTGCAGCGTAGAGCATGCTCTTCCTTAGCTGTGAGTGGGAGACGTCTCTGCAGCTTAGAGCATGCTCTAACCTAGCAGTGAGTGGATGACGTCTGTGCAGCCTATAGCATGCTCTTCCTCAGCTGTGAGTGGAAGACGTCTCTACAGCTTAGAGTATGCTCTTCCTCAGCTGTGAGTGAAAGAAGACTCTGCAGCTTAGACCATGCTCTTCCTTGGTGGTGAATGGAAGCGGTCTCTGCAGCTTAGAGCATGCTCTTCCTCAGCTGTGAGTGGAAGACGTCTCTGCAGCTTATAGCATGCTCTTCTTAAGCTGAGAGTGGAAGATGCCTCTGAAGCTTAGACCATGCTCTTCCTGTGAGTTTAAGACATCTCTGCCCCTTAAAGTATGCTCTTCCTTGGCTGTGAGTGGAAGAAGTCCGTGCAGCTTACAGCATGTTTTTTCTTAGCTGTGAGTGAAAGATTTCTCTGCAGCTTAGACCATGCTCTTCCCTGGTGGTGAGTGGAAGTGGTCTCTGCAGCTTAGAACATGCTCTTCCTCAGCTGTGAGTGGAAGAAGTTTCTGCAGCTTAGAGCATGCTCTTCCTCAGCTGTGAGTGAAAGAAGTCTCTGCAGCTTAGACCATGCTCTTCCTTGGTGGTGAATGGAAGCGGTCTCTGCAGCTTAGAGCATGCTCTTCCTCAGCTGTGAGTGGAAGAAGTCTCTGCAGCTTAGAGCATGCTCTTCCTCAGCTGTGAGTGGAAGAAGTCTCTGCAGCTTAGACCATGCTCTTCCCTGGTGGTGAGTGGAAGTGGTCTATGCAGCTTAGAGCATGCTCTTCCTCAGCTGTGAGTGGAAGAAGTCTCTGCAGCTTAGAGCATGCTCTTCCTCAGCTGTGAGTGGAAGAAGTCTCTGCAGCTTAGACCATGCTCTTCCCTGGTGGTGAGTGGAAGTGGTCTATGCAGCTTAGAGCATGCTCTTCCTCAGCTGTGAGTGGAAGAAGTCTCTGCAGCTTAGAGCATGCTCTTCCTCAGCTGTGAGTGGAAGAAGTCTCTGCAGCTTAGACCATGCTCTTCCTTGGTGGTGAATGGAAGCGGTCTCTGCAGCTTAGAGCATGCTCTTCCTCAGCTGTGAGTTGAAGAAATCTCTGCAGCGTAGAGCATGCTCTTCCTTAGCTGTGAGTGGGAGACGTCTCTGCAGCTTACAGCATGCTCTAACCTAGCAGTGAGTGGATGGCGTCTGTGCAGCTTATAGCATGCTCTTCCTTTGCTGTGAGTGGGAGACGTCTCTGCAGCTTATAGCATGCTCTTCCTTTGCTGTGAGTGGGAGACGTCTCTGCAGCTTATAGCATGCTTTAACCTAGCTGTGAGTGGAAGACGTCTCTGCAGCTTATAGCATGCTCTTCCTTTGCTGTGAGTGGGAGACGTCTATGCAGCTTATAGCATGCTCTAACCTAGCTGTGAGTGGAAGACGTCTCTGCAGCTTATAGCATGTTCTTCCTTAACTGTGTGTGGAAGACGTATCTGCTTATCTAGAGCATGTTCTAACCTAGCTGTGAGTGGAAGACGTCTGTGCAGCTTATAGCATGCTCTTCCTCAGCTGTGAGTGGAAGACGTTTGTTAGAAACGGGACCCTGGCTGGCCAAGACTCGCGTCGAGGTCAGTCAGGGATCCCCATTCCTAAGGTCAGGGCAAGGGAGTTACACGCCAAGATAACCCCTACTCGCCCTCTAGGTAACGTGGCGCGAGCAGCAAGGCTAAACTTGGAGGCGATATGAGTTAAGTATTTGCGCACGCACCCCAGCAACAACACCCAAGGCCCACCACAAAGGAAACTCCACACAAGGTTATAAAAAAATAGCCTTTGTATTACAATAAACACATTAGATAAAAACACACACTTTACAATGTGCCAGGGGCACGGGCAGAATTTACAGGGGATATTTACAAGACCGGGCCACCTGGACCACTGTCAGGAATCAGAAGTAACACTTTCAGAAATAGCACTTAGAATGTAAAATTACTTTAGCACAAAATAGCACACAACCAGTATCTACTGGTAACCAGGACCTCACTAGCACCACCTGTACTAGGGAGAAAACAACCACCTATGTATCACAATACCTGTAGGGGTGTAAGAACATACACATGATGCAATGCATGACATTCATTCAGAGGTGTAAAGGCACATGACGCATAAACAATACATTCAGAGGTGCAGAGAAAGTACAATTGCGCCAAACTCACGTAAGTCACCACCTGTGACTGTCCCTAGGCCCTCTGGCCTTGTTGGGGCTAGGACGCCCTGTGTCCAATGTCAGGGGGGCCTAAACGGAGCAGTTGCCCACAAAGTGCTGGGCAACTGGTGCAACAATGTTTGAGGTCAACGTTGGAGCCTTCCAGGCTCTGAAGCAATAAAATGTCCCCTCTGAGCCTCTCAGGGCTCTAAACAACAATCATGCGCCTGAGCCCCTCGTGGGCTTTTAACTGAAGATGTGCCCCTTAAGCCTTTTCTCCGGGCTCACAACAAGGTGGGGGCAAGGTGGGGCCTTCTGGGGCCACTCCACCACAGACACCAAATGCCCCCTGAGCCTCTGGGGCACGTGAAAACAACTGCAGCCCTGAGCCTCGCAGGCTCTTCAAAAGAATGCAGCCGCAATGTGGGAGCCCCCTCGGGGGGGACTTGGTTACCCAGGAAGGCCCACACTCTTCACAACTACCACGGGGCTTCGGCCTCACTCCCCCTCCTCCCGGTCAGCTCCACTCACCGGTGTGCAGCACAGGGACTCCGGAGGGGTCGGCGGCGGTGAACTCAGCTTGGGGCGGGCGGATTTCCTCAATCTCCGCTGTGCTCCCCAGGCGCCTAGGCGGGCTCTCCCCCTTCTCAGGAGAGCCCTGCTGGAGCCGGCGCTGGCGTCTGGACCCTTCTTCTCCCTTCTTGCACCGGAGCACGGGGTGGACTCCCGTCAGCTTCCGGTTTGCCTCTCTGTCCTGTCCCCGGCCCGCCTGACTTCCGGGTCGCGGGGGCGGGCTTTCCGTCGGGCCGCGCTCGGATTGGCCGGCCGGACAGCCACTTCCGGGTCGTCGCGGGCAGCGCGGCGGCCCGTTCCAGGCACTCGTAGGCGGGGGATGAGTTTACCGAGGAGTGGGCTCCCTCGAGGTAAACTTAAAATATAGCGGCAAGGTCCCTGGCAGGGTGGGCACCTGCCAGGGGGCAAATTAACCAAAATAAGCGAGATGGGCACTCGCTATGCAGGCAAAGCGCTCCTTAGCGCTAAAAGGCAATTTACAGCGCTCCCTGCGCTAAATACCAAATCAAGCGCTCCTCAGCGCTACAGCCAAAATAAAGCGCTCTTAAGCGCTAGAAGCAGAACAAAGCGCTCCCAGGTGCCCTCAGGGAGATAAAGCGCTCCCAGCACTGGCAGACAGAATAAAGCGCTTCCAGGCGCTTCAGGGGAAGCACAAGTTCAGCAAAGTCCAGGCAAAGTCCTCCTAGGCAGGCAGGGGGGCAAAGCTGGGCCCAGAGCCAGCTCACTGGGTCTCCAGGCAGGGAGACAGTCCAAGTGGCGGTCCTCTGGCCCAGCAACAGCAGCAGCAGCCCCCTCAGGCAGGATCCTGGAAGAGAACAATTTCAGTGGGGTCACAGCCCCATTTTTATACACCAAATCCTTTGTCTAAGGTGCAGGGTGGGGGAGAAACCAGTTGCAGCTGGTTCTTGAGTACCCTTGATGGCCCAACCACCCCTTTCTTTCACTGGCAGGGCTAGGGACATCAGTCACACCACAGGGGGGCGGAGCCAGCATTGTCTGGGGAAAACCCAGCCTCATTCAGGCCACAGGTACACTCCTCCCCAGCCATCAGCATGCTAATCTCCTACTCACCACCGGGCAGACCCATCCAGCCTTCCTGGAGCCAGGCTCACCAGCCTGCTCCAGCCAATCACACACCAGACACATTTTATATTAATATGCCAACTCCTAGAAGTGGCACTTCTCCATATGACACACTCATGCAACACACACCATTGCGAAGCATTCATTCCCACGAGTTCGCACATATCAGATTCGAACCTGTACACCCCACGCATCAGGAACTACCAGGGACACATACATTCCCCATGCATTCCTATGGGAGGGCAGGCCTATCTCATCACATGCACTCAGAGTGCGCACGCACTTTCCACTGGGACACAGTGAAAGTGCGCAGAACCCAAAAATCACCATCACCAGGTCACCATTACAAGCAAAAAGTCTAAGGGTGAACCTGCCATAAGGGCCAAGTCCAACACAACCCCCTTCCAGCCAAAACGCAGGGTAGAACAATCACCACCGTGATGGACTTCCCTGCTTGGGGCGATAGAACACGGACGCGGGCCCGCAACTGCAGGGACGCCCTCCTGTTCTACGCCACGGTGAACCCATGGGATTCCTTCTTAACACACTGTCTGGACCAACTGGGCTACCCCACTGGTACTCCCGAGCTGTCCGCGGCCAGGACCAGGCCCTGGGCCACCCAGGTGCCACTGGTCCTTGCCAATTCGCAGAGCGGGGGGTAGTAACCCCTGGCACATAGCGGCCATTTTCCACTCTTCCTGTCTGCAAGACAGGACTAGACTGCCACTGGTTCTCCAGCCTAGGGTCTACAACCTCAGGCAGACCAGGAGTCTCAGGGAAGGCTCTCCTCCCCCTACCTCTTCTTCTAGGGTTCCTCCTCCCTCTGCGAGGGGTACCCTTACAACGCCACTCCAACCCAGGGTTTAACCCCTCAGGTTGCACTGGGGTCAGAGGGGGGCTCTCCCACCCTCTGCACCCCCTTCCAGAGGTCTGCCCTCTCCCACCTGGAGAAGTTCCTCTGGAAGAAGAACCGGTCAGGACACTAGTTACAGTCATCCTACCCTTCAGGTCAGGCTGATCCTGAACCTGGCCTTCCAACCTCTGGTCTAAAACCTTCGGTGGAACAATTGCCTGGCACTCCAGGACTTCTGGGGACTTACACTCCATCCCCCTGAGGCTAACAAATGAGACATATGTTGTGTGACTGTCTGTCTGGCGCAGATCTCCCGCCCTCTGTCCACCTGACAGTGCGTGACGATCCCCCAGACCAGAAGTGGCACCACCCGGGTCCCCCCAAGAAGATCTAGCCCAACTGGCTAGTCCCTGGTCCACTGGTGCATCCACTGGGAAACTCATCCCCCAATCACTCCTCACGCTGGACTCCTGTACCCTCCCTACCGGAGCGGTACTGCCAGCCTCTAGAACCACAGGAGCTCTGGTTACAGACGCTCCAGGTCCTCTACTCACTAAGAGATCTTCCTCAAGTGGACTAACAGGACAGCCTAGGTCCCCAACCTGGTGTTCCCTACAGAAACCATCCAAGTCCTGAGGCAGGGCTTCGGGCGTCCGGGGAACCTCGGTATCCCCCTCACTCCTGCTCCACTGAGCCAGGCAGTGAGCCCCTACACCCTCCTCGCTATCCTGGGACCTAGCTGGGCTACACTGAGCCTCTTCCACCACGCTGGGCTGGAAGATACCTGAACCACTACTTTTGGAGTCACTCCCTAATGACCCTAGAGAACCTTTATCACTCTCCCAGCGCTCTGCTTCCTCAGCAAGCGCCCAAGGACTAAGGGATTCAGACTTCAACAGGTGCTGGCGCAACTCTGGACAAACAACACTGAGCAACTGCTCCTTGAGAAACATATTCAGCACTCCGTCTTTCTCATCATCCGAGCTAGCCGCCAGCCAATCCCACATTGCATCAGAACAGTCATCCACAAAAAACCCCCACTTCTGTTGAGGCGGTTTCCTACTGCCCCTGAACTTTAACCTTAACTCCTCCTCTTGGGAACAAGGGACCATACGTTGGGCACGGGGTAGGGGACTGTCTGCACTGAAGTCTAAATAGCTGCCACCACTGGACTCAGCCCTCCCTGGGGAATCCAGAAAATTAAAACTGCGCGCAGGGGATAGTCTATCCTCCAGAGCTACTTTGCCTCTGGTGGAGGCCCTCTCAGCCTCCTCTCTCCTTTCCTGCGCTAAGACCCTCTCAGTCTCTAGCTGTTGTTTCTTAACCTCCAGCTGCGCCATAGCCTGGGCATGTTCTAACCTGAGCTTCTCTAAGGCCAGCTGGTGCTCCCTTTCTCTCCTCCTATCTTCCAGCTCCTCTGGGGACAGGGAAAGGGATGAGGCGCTGCCTCCTGCGCTGGACCCAGCAAGGGACTCCCTATCTATGGGGTCCTCACTATCTGCTGGCGTCCCTGTGCTATCATTTTCTTCCTCCTCTTCTGAATCTTCAGGGCTCCCCACAGACCCACCACCCTCCTGGTGTGAGGCCCGGGCCCTTTCCTCACTGCGCTCAAGATCCCTTTGTTCCTTACACCATCGGACCAGGTAGCTCCTAAGTTCGTACTTAGTATCTGACCCATCCACCCCTATGTCTCTCTCTCTACAGAACCCTTCCAACTCCTGCGTATTATACCAAACTAGATCACTGAGATCAAACACAAGCTCCATCTTGGCAGGACGTTCTAGAGACAAGATCACACAGCGAACCTAAGGGTCTGAGCTTAAGACAGGAGTACAAAATTCACAAAGGTTCAGCAAGTTCCCTCTCCCAGAGAACTCACACTCACTTGCCTAGTGCCATACACCATTCATTCACACACAACCCCCCCCTCGGACTGGTAAGGCAGTTTCTACCACCCCTGATTCCTCAACCTGACCACACGTGACACAGGTACCAAACTCTGGGCGCAGGGTAGGGGACAAATGTACTGACACAATTGCACAATGATACCTTCCGGAGAAGAAAATAATGGAACTTCAAAAACAATAATCCCCTAAATGTGGTCATCTAAAATGCAGAGTTTTGTAGTGTGGCCAGTTGTCACTGTGGTACAACGCAAGCACAAATTCTCATCCTCACCGCTTGCCGCCAATGTTAGAAACGGGACCCTGGCTGGCCAAGACTCGCGTCGAGGTCAGTCAGGGATCCCCATTCCTAAGGTCAGGGCAAGGGAGTTACACGCCAAGATAACCCCTACTCGCCCTCTAGGTAACGTGGCGCGAGCAGCAAGGCTAAACTTGGAGGCGATATGAGTTAAGTATTTGCGCACGCACCCCAGCAACAACACCCAAGGCCCACCACAAAGGAAACTCCACACAAGGTTATAAAAAAATAGCCTTTGTATTACAATAAACACATTAGATAAAAACACACACTTTACAATGTGCCAGGGGCACGGGCAGAATTTACAGGGGATATTTACAAGACCGGGCCACCTGGACCACTGTCAGGAATCAGAAGTAACACTTTCAGAAATAGCACTTAGAATGTAAAATTACTTTAGCACAAAATAGCACACAACCAGTATCTACTGGTAACCAGGACCTCACTAGCACCACCTGTACTAGGGAGAAAACAACCACCTATGTATCACAATACCTGTAGGGGTGTAAGAACATACACATGATGCAATGCATGACATTCATTCAGAGGTGTAAAGGCACATGACGCATAAACAATACATTCAGAGGTGCAGAGAAAGTACAATTGCGCCAAACTCACGTAAGTCACCACCTGTGACTGTCCCTAGGCCCTCTGGCCTTGTTGGGGCTAGGACGCCCTGTGTCCAATGTCAGGGGGGCCTAAACGGAGCAGTTGCCCACAAAGTGCTGGGCAACTGGTGCAACAATGTTTGAGGTCAACGTTGGAGCCTTCCAGGCTCTGAAGCAATAAAATGTCCCCTCTGAGCCTCTCAGGGCTCTAAACAACAATCATGCGCCTGAGCCCCTCGTGGGCTTTTAACGGAAGATGTGCCCCTTAAGCCTTTTCTCCGGGCTCACAACAAGGTGGGGGCAAGGTGGGGCCTTCTGGGGCCACTCCACCACAGACACCAAATGCCCCCTGAGCCTCTGGGGCACGTGAAAACAACTGCAGCCCTGAGCCTCGCAGGCTCTTCAAAAGAATGCAGCCGCAATGTGGGAGCCCCCTCGGGGGGGACTTGGTTACCCAGGAAGGCCCACACTCTTCACAACTACCACGGGGCTTCGGCCTCACTCCCCCTCCTCCCGGTCAGCTCCACTCACCGGTGTGCAGCACAGGGACTCCGGAGGGGTCGGCGGCGGTGAACTCAGCTTGGGGCGGGCGGATTTCCTCAATCTCCGCTGTGCTCCCCAGGCGCCTAGGCGGGCTCTCCCCCTTCTCAGGAGAGCCCTGCTGGAGCCGGCGCTGGCGTCTGGACCCTTCTTCTCCCTTCTTGCACCGGAGCACGGGGTGGACTCCCGTCAGCTTCCGGTTTGCCTCTCTGTCCTGTCCCCGGCCCGCCTGACTTCCGGGTCGCGGGGGCGGGCTTTCCGTCGGGCCGCGCTCGGATTGGCCGGCCGGACAGCCACTTCCGGGTCGTCGCGGGCAGCGCGGCGGCCCGTTCCAGGCACTCGTAGGCGGGGGATGAGTTTACCGAGGAGTGGGCTCCCTCGAGGTAAACTTAAAATATAGCGGCAAGGTCCCTGGCAGGGTGGGCACCTGCCAGGGGGCAAATTAACCAAAATAAGCGAGATGGGCACTCGCTATGCAGGCAAAGCGCTCCTTAGCGCTAAAAGGCAATTTACAGCGCTCCCTGCGCTAAATACCAAATCAAGCGCTCCTCAGCGCTACAGCCAAAATAAAGCGCTCTTAAGCGCTAGAAGCAGAACAAAGCGCTCCCAGGTGCCCTCAGGGAGATAAAGCGCTCCCAGCACTGGCAGACAGAATAAAGCGCTTCCAGGCGCTTCAGGGGAAGCACAAGTTCAGCAAAGTCCAGGCAAAGTCCTCCTAGGCAGGCAGGGGGGCAAAGCTGGGCCCAGAGCCAGCTCACTGGGTCTCCAGGCAGGGAGACAGTCCAAGTGGCGGTCCTCTGGCCCAGCAACAGCAGCAGCAGCCCCCTCAGGCAGGATCCTGGAAGAGAACAATTTCAGTGGGGTCACAGCCCCATTTTTATACACCAAATCCTTTGTCTAAGGTGCAGGGTGGGGGAGAAACCAGTTGCAGCTGGTTCTTGAGTACCCTTGATGGCCCAACCACCCCTTTCTTTCACTGGCAGGGCTAGGGACATCAGTCACACCACAGGGGGGCGGAGCCAGCATTGTCTGGGGAAAACCCAGCCTCATTCAGGCCACAGGTACACTCCTCCCCAGCCATCAGCATGCTAATCTCCTACTCACCACCGGGCAGACCCATCCAGCCTTCCTGGAGCCAGGCTCACCAGCCTGCTCCAGCCAATCACACACCAGACACATTTTATATTAATATGCCAACTCCTAGAAGTGGCACTTCTCCATATGACACACTCATGCAACACACACCATTGCGAAGCATTCATTCCCACGAGTTCGCACATATCAGATTCGAACCTGTACACCCCACGCATCAGGAACTACCAGGGACACATACATTCCCCATGCATTCCTATGGGAGGGCAGGCCTATCTCATCACATGCACTCAGAGTGCGCACGCACTTTCCACTGGGACACAGTGAAAGTGCGCAGAACCCAAAAATCACCATCACCAGGTCACCATTACAAGCAAAAAGTCTAAGGGTGAACCTGCCATAAGGGCCAAGTCCAACAACGTTTCTGCAGTTTAGACAATGCTCTGCCTTGGCTTTGAGTCCAAGAAGTATCTGCAGCTTAGAGCCTGCTCTTCCTGAGCTGTGAGTTGAAGAAATCTCTGCAGCGTAGAGCATGCTCTTCCTTAGCTGTGAGTGGGAGACCTCTCTGCAGCTTAGAGCATGCTCTTCCTCAGCTGTGAGTGAAAGAAGTCTCTGCAGCTTAGACCATGCTCTTCCTTGGTGGTGAATGGAAGCGGTCTCTGCAGCTTAGAGCATGCTCTTCCTCACCTGTGAGTGGAAGACGTCTCTGCAGCTTATAGCATGCTCTTCTTAAGCTGTGAGTGGAAGATGCCTCTGAAGCTTAGACCATGCTCTTCCTGTGAGTTTAAGACATCTCTGCCCCTTAAAGTATGCTCTTCCTTGGCTGTGAGTGGAAGAAGTCTGTGCAGCTTACAGCATGTTTTTCCTTAGCTGTGAGTGAAAGAAGTCTTTGCAGCTTAGACCGTGCTCTTCCTCAGCTGTGAGTGAAAGAAGTCTCTGCAGCTTAGAGCATGCTCTTCCTCAGCTGTGAGTGAAAGAAGTCTCTGCAGCTTAGACCATGCCCTTCCTCAGCTGTGAGTGAAAGAAGTCTCTGCAGCTTAGACCATGCTCTTCCTTGGTGGTGAATGGAAGCGGTCTCTGCAGCTTAGAGCATGCTCTTCCTCAGCTGTGAGTGGAAGAAGTCTCTGCAGCTTAGAGCATGCTCTTCCTTGGTGGTGAATGGAAGCGGTCTCTGCAGCTTAGAGCATGCTCTTCCTCAGCTGTGAGTTGAAGAAATCTCTGCAGCGTAGAGCATGCTCTTCCTTAGCTGTGAGTGGGAGACGTCTCTGCAGCTTAGAGCATGCTCTAACCTAGCGGTGAGTGGATGACATCTGTGCAGCTTATAGCATGCTCTTCCTCAGCTGTGAGTGGAAGACGTCTCTGCATCTTAGAGCATGCTCTTCCTCAGATGTGAGTGAAAGAAGTCTCTGCAGCTTAGACCATGCTCTTCCTTGGTGGTGAATGGAAGCAGTCTCTGCAGCTTAGAGCATGCTCTTCCTCAGCTGTGAGTGGAAGAAGTCTCTGCAGCTTAGAGCATGCGCTTCCTCAGCTGTGAGTGGAAGAAGTCTCTGCAGTTTAGAGCATTCTCTTCCCTGGTGGTGAGTGGAAGCGGTCTCTGCAGCTTAGCGTATGCTCTTCCTCAGCTGTGAGTCGAAGAAGTCTCTGCAGCTTAGAGCATGCTCTTCTTCAGCTGTGAGTGAAAGAAGTTTCTGCAGCTTAGAGCATGATTTCCTTATCTGTGAGTGGAAGGTGTCTCTGCAGCTTAGAGCATGCTCTTCCTTAGCTGTTAGTGGAAGAAGTTTCTGCATCCTAGACAATGCTCTTCTTAAGCTGTGAGTGGAAGATGCCTCTGAAGCTTAGACCATGCTCTTCCTGTGAGTTTAAGACATCTCTGCCCCTTAAAGTATGCTCTTCCTTGGCTGTGAGTGGAAGAAGTCTGTGCAGCTTACAGCATGTTTTTTCTTAGCTGTGAGTGAAAGAAGTCTCTGCAGCTTAGACCATGCTCTTCCCTGGTGGTGAGTGGAAGTGGTCTCTGCAGCTTAGAGCATGCTCTTCCTCAGCTGTGAGTAGAAGAAGTCTCTGCAGCTTAGAGCATGCTCTTCCTCAGCTGTGAGTGAAAGAAGTCTCTGCAGCTTAGACCATGCTCTTCCTTGGTGGTGAATTGAAGCGGTCTCTGCAGCTTAGAGCATGCTCTTCCTCAGCTGTGAGTGGAAGAAGTCTCTGCAGCTTAGAGCATGCTCTTCCTCAGCTGTGAGTGGAAGAAGTCTCTGTAGCTTAGACCATGCTCTTCCCTGGTGGTGAGTGGAAGTGGTCTCTGCAGCTTAGAGCATGCTCTTCCTCAGCTGTGAGTGAAAGAAGTATCTGCAGCTTAGAGCATGCTCTTCCTCAGCTGTGAGTGGAAGAAGTCTCTGCAGGTTAGACCATGCTCTTCCTTGGTGGTGAATGGAAGCGGTCTCTGCAGCTTAGAGCATGCTCTTCCTCAGCTGTGAGTTGAAGAAATCTCTGCAGCGTAGAGCATGCTCTTCCTTAGCTGTGAGTGGGAGACGTCTCTGCAGCTTAGAGCATGCTCTAACCTAGCGGTGAGCTGATGACGTCTGTGCAGCCTATAGCATGCTCTTCCTCAGCTGTGAGTGGAAGACGTCTCTGCAGCTTAGAGCATGCTCTTCCTCAGCTGTGAGTGAAAGAAGTCTCTGCAGCTTAGACCATGCTCTTCCTTGGTGGTGAATGGAAGCGGTCTCTGCAGCTTAGAGCATGCTCTTCCTCAGCTGTGAGTGGAAGACGTCTCTGCAGCTTATAGCATGCTCTTCTTAAGCTGAGAGTGGAAGATGCCTCTGAAGCTTAGACCATGCTCTTCCTGTGAGTTTAAGACATCTCTGCCCCTTAAAGTATGCTCTTCCTTGGCTGTGAGTGGAAGAAGTCCGTGCAGCTTACAGCATGTTTTTTCTTAGCTGTGAGTGAAAGAAGTCTCTGCAGCTTAGACCATGCTCTTCCCTGGTCTGGAAGTGGTCTCTGCAGCTTAGAGCATGCTCTTCCTCAGCTGTGAGTGGAAGAAGTCTCTGCAGCTTAGAGCATGCTCTTCCTCAGCTGTGAGTGAAAGAAGTCTCTGCAGCTTAGACCATGCTCTTCCTTGGTGGTGAGTGGAAGCGGTCTCTGCAGCTTAGAGCATGCTCTTCCTCAGCTGTGAGTGGAAGAAGTCTCAGCAGCTTAGAGCATGCTCTTCCTCAGCTGTGAGTGGAAGAAGTCTCTGCAGCTTAGACCATGCTCTTCCCTGGTGGTGATTGGAAGTGGTCTCTGCAGCTTAGAGCATGCTCTTCCTCAGCTGTGAGTTGAAGAAATCTCTGCAGCGTAGAGCATGCTCTTCCTTAGCTGTGAGTGGGAGACGTCTCTGCAGCTTAGAGCATGCTCTAACCTAGCGGTGAGTGGATGACGTCTGTGCAGCTTATAGCATGCTCTTCCTCAGCTGTGAGTGGAAGACGTCTCTGCAGCTTAGAGCATGCTCTTCCTCAGATGTGAGTGAAAGAAGTCTCTGCAGCTTAGACCATGCTCTTCCTTGGTGGTGAATGGAAGCGTTCTCTGCAGCTTAGAGCATGCTCTTCCTCAGCTCTGAGTGGAAGAAGTCTCTGCAGCTTAGTGCATGCTCTTCCTCAGCTGTGAGTGGAAGAAGTCTCTGCAGCTTAGAGCATTCTCTTCCCTGGTGGTGAGTGGAAGCGGTCTCTGCAGCTTAGAGCATGCTCTTCCTCAGCTGTGAGTGGAAGAAGTCTCTGCAGCTTAGAGCATGCTCTTCCTCAGCTGTGAGTGAAAGAAGTCTCTGCAGCTTAGACCATGCTCTTCCTTGGTGGTGAGTGGAAGTGGTCTCTGCAGCTTAGAGCATGATTTCCTTATCTGTGAGTGGAAGGTGTCTCTGCAGCTAAGAGCATGCGCTTCTTTAGCTGTGAGTGGAAGTCTTCTGTTCAGCTTAGAGTGGATCTTCCTTAGCTGTAAGTGAAAGACATCGCTGCAGCTTAGAGCATGCTCTTCCTTAGCTGTTAGTGGAAGAAGTTTCTGCATCCTAGACAATGCTCTTCTTAAGCTGTGAGTGGAAGATGCCTCTGAAGCTTAGACCATGCTCTTCCTGTGAGTTTAAGACATCTCTGCCCCTTAAAGTATGCTCTTCCTTGGCTGTGAGTGGAAGAAGTCTGTGCAGCTTACAGCATGTTTTTTCTTAGCTGTGAGTGAAAGAAGTCTCTGCAGCTTAGACCATGCTCTTCCCTGGTGGTGAGTGGAAGTGGTCTCTGCAGCTTAGAGCATGCTCTTCCTCAGCTGTGAGTGGAAGAAGTCTCTGCAGCTTAGAGCATGCTCTTCCTCAGCTGTGAGTGGAAGAAGTCTCTGCAGCTTAGACCATGCTCTTCCCTGGTGGTGAGTGGAAGTGGTCTCTGCAGCTTAGAGCATGCTCTTCCTCAGCTGTGAGTGGAAGAAGTATCTGCAGCTTAGAGCATGCTCTTCCTCAGCTGTGAGTGGAAGAAGTCTCTGCAGCTTAGACCATGCTCTTCCTTGGTGGTGAATGGAAGCGGTCTCTGCAGCTTAGAGCATGCTCTTCCTCAGCTGTGAGTTGAAGAAATCTCTGCAGCGTAGAGCATGCTCTTCCTTAGCTGTGAGTGGGAGACGTCTCTGCAGCTTAGAGCATGCTCTAACCTAGTGGTGAGTGGATGACGTCTGTGCAGCCTATAGCATGCTCTTCCTCAGCTGTGAGTGGAAGACGTCTCTGCAGCTTAGAGCATGCTCTTCCTCAGCTGTGAGTGAAAGAAGTCTCTGCAGCTTAGACCATGCTCTTCCTTGGTGGTGAATGGAAGCGGTCTCTGCAGCTTAGAGGATGCTCTTCCTCAGCTGTGAGTGGAAGACGTCTTTGCAGCTTATAGCATGCTCTTCTTAAGCTGAGAGTGGAAGATGCCTCTGAAGCTTAGACCATGCTCTTCCTGTGAGTTTAAGACATCTCTGCCCCTTAAAGTATGCTCTTCCTTGGCTGTGAGTGGAAGAAGTCAGTGCAGCTTACAGCATGTTTTTTCTTAGCTGTGAGTGAAAGAAGTCTCTGCAGCTTAGACCATGCTCTTCCCTGGTGGTGAGTGGAAGTAGTCTCTGCAGCTTAGAGCATGCTCTTCCTTAGCTGTGAGTGGAAGAAGTCTCTGCAGCTTAGAGCATGCTCTTCCTCAGCTGTGAGTGAAAGAAGTCTCTGCAGCTTAGACCATGCTCTTCCTTGGTGGTGAATGGAAGCGGTCTCTGCAGCTTAGAGCATGCTCTTTCTCAGCTGTGAGTGGAAGAAGTCTCTGCAGCTTAGACCATGCTCTTCCCTGGTGGTGAGTGGAAGTGGTCTCTGCAGCTTAGAGCATGCTCTTCCTCAGCTGTGAGTGGAAGAAGTCTCTGCAGCTTAGACCATGCTCTTCCCTGGTGGTGAGTGGAAGTGGTCTCTGCAGCTTAGAGCATGCTCTTCCTCAGCTGTGAGTGGAAGAAGTCTCTGCAGCATAGAGCATGCTCTTCCTCAGCTGTGAGTGGAAGAAGTCTCTGCAGCTTAGACCATGCTCTTCCTTGGTGGTGAATGGAAGCGGTCTCTGCAGCTTAGAGCATGCTCTTCCTCAGCTGTGAGTGGAAGAAGTCTCTGCAGCTTAGAGCATGCTCTTCCTCAGCTGTGACTGGGAGACGTCTCTGCAGCTTAGAGCATGCTCTAACCTAGCAGTGAGGGGAAAACGTCTGTGCAGCTTATAGCATGCTCTTCCTTTGCTGTGAGTGGGAGACGTCTCCGCAGCTTATAGCATGTGTAGGAGAGTAGGGTCTGCTATCCTATGGTCACCCCAAATTTTTGCTTTTTGCGTCACTGGTTTCTGACTTAATGTGGCTGTGGGCCTGCTAATCAGACCCACAGCCTGCTGTTCTCTCTCTAAATTACTGCCAATGCACTTTAGGTGCATTACGAATTGGAACTGGTTCACCTTATGAGCCCCTGTAGTAGTGTACCCTAGGTACCCAGGGCATAGGTGTATCCAAGGCCTACCAGGGGCTGCAGCATGTATTGTGCCACCCCTGGCCTGGCCTCCACATTTGACACAACTGGCTGATCACTCAGCTGGGGTAAGTTGGTGTAATCACCTCTTACTTAGGTACAGTATGTCTGTGCCTAACCCTAAACTGGACACATATGTTCCTATCAGCCACTCCTAGGGAAGGCCTCATCAATCCTGGAGGCAGAGTGCTTGGAAATATGTGAGATGGTGCTCTAGCATGAGCTGAGCCTGTCTGCAGCTGTCGGGAACCACTCCCTAAGCTGTTCCGGGATATTGCCATACCATATACCCTTAAGTGCATTATAATCCTCGCGGTTAAATGCTATCTTTGGTTTGGCTTTATCAAAACATGTCGAGTAAGGTGTCATACGAATTGGAATACTATCCCCTCGCCAATTCTGGCAACGGGGATAGCATTCCACCCTTCTAGAGGGACACGACATGTGTGTAGCCTTAACCCCGGTTAAAGTTAAACAGAGCCTCAGCATCACAAAATGGATGCTGCCACCACAGACACGAGTCTGGCCTCCTGCTGCTGACCGAAACTCGGCAGATGGTGGCCTGGACAAAGGGTTTCCTGCCTTGGGAGGTGCGAGCATCACCCCAGACAGGGTTTTGTGTATTAGGTAGGACAGGGCTGAATAGAATCAGACATGCCCGGGGCACACAAGTTGTCCCCGTGCATAGGCCAGTCCAAACCAGTCCTGGGACTTTCCAGACCCAGGCTTGGCGCGGAACTGGACAAAGGAAAGGGGGTGTAACCGCTCCCCTTCCTGGTTCCTCCCAGAGGAGGGACCTAGTAGGTGATCCACCCCTCAGATTGGGAATAAGAGTGGGAGCAGTGCCATTGCACAGCAGATCATCCTGAATCAACTTTACACGAAGAAGAAGACTGGACTTCGACATTCTGCTGCACAGAAGACTGAAGAGAATCTCCCTTGTGGCCTAGGAGTGGCCACCCTGTGAACACAGGTACCAACCAGCAACTCGACATCTGCTTTGCCGCCGCCTCCCGCCGGAGCCCGAGCCCAGAGTCCAACAAGAACCAGACTCTCAGACCTCTCAGAGCCCGATCCACAGTCCCTGCAAAGAAGGGACCCGTGGAGGCACCGAGTGACGTGGGACCGGACCTCTTGGAAGACACTCGAAAAGCTGACTGCGCAGCTTCTGAGGCATCCTCGACGTTGTGCTTTGGGGATTGAGAACCCCCACCACCAAGCAGTCCTTGCACCGAAGATCAGCCCTCCAGGATCTTCACGATCTGCGTGGGGCCCTTTTGCATTGTGCCACTCGATGCGCCATCCCGGCCACTAGCCACGTGGTCAGCGGCCATCTTAGCGACGAAACCGACAATTTACACAGCAGGTCTGGTTGCTCCAGACCTAACCCAGCTCCTGTAAAAAGGAGCACCCGCTCTATCCTTGCTGGTCCGAGTGATAAGCATCTTTCAACTTCTGCGTGGCTTGCATTTGCCAAGGCCTGTTTGCTCCGATCAGGTCCCCGACACCGCCAACAGCGAGAAGCCTACGTGGGACAGCTCGTGACCGAATCCTGGACGTCTTCGACCCCGGGTATCCACGTGGCTGCAGAAAGAAGCTACCTGACAACGCCTGTTTGCACCCGACATCGCCTGGTTCCAATCTGGTTCCACGGTAGTCACTGGCTAGTGACTTTGAACACTGTCCCCTCTGCTTTCCGGTCTTCACATCTTCAGATCCACCCTTGGATCCACCGGAACTCTTCACCTCGAGCCGCCTGCAGCATCTTCAGCTCCAAGCACCATCGACCAGCGTGACGAAACCCGACACTACTTCGACCCTGTGCACCCGCTTCCTGTGGGTGAGGTAACTCAGCTCCGCTGGTGCTCCTGCACTGGTACACATCTCAAGGGCCTGTGTCTTAAGTTTCAGCTCCCTAGGTCACTCGGAAGGTTCCTAACTTTCTAACTTTGTACTTTTTACGCACCATAGACTTTGCATTGGAAAGTGCGTGCACTTTGAACACTGCACCCGAGTCCCGTGGGCCTTTCCCGACTTAATCATTGCTAGTCTCGAATAGCTCCAGCGATTCCCAAGGCCCTAGGCCTGTTCCCTTTCCTATTGGTATCTCTTATACCACTTTCTTAGTATATGGTTTAGGTGGCCCCTAGGGCTCATCCATATTGTGCAACTTTTGTGTATTTTAAACTGTCTTGTGATTTAACGCTTGTGCTTCTGTGCTCATAAAGAGTCCAGGGGATTTTTATAGTTAATAAATCAATATATATTTTCAATATATATCTGTGTGGTGTCCCTTTCATTTGGTATTCAAGGGGGTTGTGTATGGTATAACAGCTGGCTTCACATGCCTTTCAGAGTTTAGCCTAAGACTGCTTTGTCCACGTTACCACTAGGATAACTGGTCTACAAGGTTGAATTACAACCATCATCATAAGGGTTGCTTGGCATGGTACAAAGTGATCACTAAGAATTAGTGAGCATTATATACCAGGCCAACTTCTCACAGCATGCTCTTCCTTTGCTGTGAGTGGGAGACGTCTCTGCAGCTTATAGCATGCTTTAACCTAGCTGTGAGTGGAAGACGTCTCTGCAGCTTATAGCATGCTCTTCCTTTGCTGTGAGTGGGAGACGTCTCTGCAGCTTATAGCATGCTCTAACTTAGCTGTGAGTGGAAGACGTCTCTGCAGCTTATAGCATGCTCTAACCTAGCTGTGAGTGGAAGACGTCTCTGCAGCTTATAGCATTTTCTTTCTTAACTGTGTGTGGAAGACGTATCTGCAGCCTAGAGCATGTTCTAACCTAGCTGTGAGTGGAAGACGTCTGTGCAGCTTATAGCATGCTCCTCCTCAGCTGTGAGTGGAAGATGTCTCTGCAGTTTAGACAATGCTCTGCCTTGGCTTTGAGTACAAGAAGTATCTGCAGCTTAGAGCCTGCTCTTCCTGAGCTGTGAGTGGAAGAAGTATCTGCAGCTTAGAGAATGCTCTTCCTCAGCTGTGAGTGCAAGAAGTCTCTGCAGCTTAGACCATGCTCTTCCTTGGTGGTGAGTGGAAGCGGTCTCTGCAGCTTAGAGCATGCTCTTCCTCAGCTGTAAGTGGAAGAAGTCTCTGCAGCTTAGACCATGTTCTTCCCTGGTGGTGAGTGGAAGTGGTCTCTGCAGCTTAGAGCATGCTCTTCCTCAGCTGTGAGTGGAAGAAGTATCTGCAGCTTAGAGCATGCTCTTCCTCAGCTGTGAGTGGAAGAAGTCTCTGCAGCTTAGACCATGCTCTTCCTTGGTGGTGAATGGAAGCGGTCTCTGCAGCTTAGAGCATGCTCTTCTTTAGCTGTGAGTTGAAGAAATCTCTGCAGCGTAGAGCATGCTCTTCCTTAGCTGTGAGTGGGAGACGTCTCTACAGCTTAGAGCATGCTCTAACCTAGCGGTGAGTGGATGACGTCTGTGCAGCCTATAGCATGCTCTTCCTCAGCTGTGAGTGGAAGAAGTCTCTGCAGCTTAGAGCATGCTCTTCCTCAGCTGTGAGTGAAAGAAGACTCTGCAGCTTAGACCATGCTCTTCCTTGGTGGTGAATGGAAGCGGTCTCTGCAGCTTAGAGCATGCTCTTCCTCAGCTGTGAGTGGAAGACGTCTCTGCAGCTTATAGCATGCTCTTCTTAAGCTGAGAGTGGAAGATGCCTCTGAAGCTTAGACCATGCTCTTCCTGTGAGTTTAAGACATCTCTGCCCCTTAAAGTATGCTCTTCCTTGGCTGTGAGTGGAAGAAGTCCGTGCAGCTTACAGCATGTCTTTTCTTAGCTGTGAGTGAAAGAAGTCTCTGCAGCTTAGACCATGCTCTTCCCTGGTGGTGAGTGGAAGTGGTCTCTGCAGCTTAGAGCATGCTCTTCCTCAGCTGTGAGTGGAAGAAGTTTCTGCAGCTTAGAGCATGCTCTTCCTCAGCTGTGAGTGAAAGAAGTCTCTGCAGCTTAGACCATGCTCTTCCTTGGTGGTGAATGGAAGCGGTCTCTGCAGCTTAGAGCATGCTCTTCCTCAGCTGTGAGTGGAAGAAGTCTCTGCAGCTTAGAGCATGCTCTTCCTCAGCTGTGAGTGGAAGAAGTCTCTGCAGCTTAGACCATGCTCTAACCTAGCAGTGAGTGGATGACGTCTGTGCAGCTTATAGCATGCTCTTCCTTTGCTGTGAGTGGGAGACGTCTCTGCAGCTTATAGCATGCTCTTCCTTTGCTGTGAGTGGGAGACGTCTCTGCAGCTTATAGCATGCTTTAACCTAGCTGTGAGTGGAAGACGTCTCTGCAGCTTATAGCATGCTCTTCCTTTGCTGTGAGTGGGAGACGTCGCTGCAGCTTATAGCATGCTCTAACTTAGCTGTGAGTGGAACACGTCTCTGCAGCTTATAGCATGCTCTAACCTAGCTGCGAGTGGAAGACGTCTCTGCAGCTTATAGCATGTTCTTCCTTAACTGTGTGTGGAAGACGTATCTGCAGCCTAGAGCATGTTCTAACCTAGCTGTGAGTGGAAGACGTCTGTGCAGCTTATAGCATGCTCTTCCTCAGCTCTGAGTGGAAGACGTCTCTGCAGTTTAGACAATGCTCTGCCTTGGCTTTGAGTCCAAGAAGTATCTGCAGCTTAGAGCCTGCTCTTCCTGAGCTGTGAGTTGAAGAAATCTCTGCAGCGTAGAGCATGCTCTTCCTTAGCTGTGAGTGGGAGACGTCTCTGCAGCTTAGAGCATGCTCTTCCTCAGCTGTGAGTGAAAGAAGTCTCTGCAGCTTAGACCATGCTCTTCCTTGGTGGTGAATGGAAGCGGTCTCTGCAGCTTAGAGCATGCTCTTCCTCACCTGTGAGTGGAAGACGTCTCTGCAGCTTATAGCATGCTCTTCTTAAGCTGTGAGTGGAAGATGCCTCTGAAGCTTAGACCATGCTCTTCCTGTGAGTTTAAGACATCTCTGCCCCTTAAAGTATGCTCTTCCTTGGCTGTGAGTGGAAGAAGTCTGTGCAGCTTACAGCATGTTTTTTTCTTAGCTGTGAGTGAAAGAAGTCTCTGCAGCTTAGACCGTGCTCTTCCTCAGCTGTGAGTGAAAGAAGTCTCTGCAGCTTAGACCATGCTCTTCCTTGGTGGTGAGTGGAAGCGGTCTCTGCAGCTTAGAGCATGCTCTTCCTCAGCTGTGAGTGGAAGAAGTCTCTGCAGCTTAGACCATGTTCTTCCCTGGTGGTGAGTGGAAGTGGTCTCTGCAGCTTAGAGCATGCTCTTCCTCAGCTGTGAGTGGAAGAAGTATCTGCAGCTTAGAGCATGCTCTTCCTCAGCTGTGAGTGGAAGAAGTCTCTGCAGCTTAGACCATGCTCTTCCTTGGTGGTGAATGGAAGCGGTCTCTGCAGCTTAGAGCATGCTCTTCTTTAGCTGTGAGTTGAAGAAATCTCTGCAGCGTAGAGCATGCTCTTCCTTAGCTGTGAGTGGGAGACGTCTCTACAGCTTAGAGCATGCTCTAACCTAGCGGTGAGTGGATGACGTCTGTGCAGCCTATAGCATGCTCTTCCTCAGCTGTGAGTGGAAGAAGTCTCTGCAGCTTAGAGCATGCTCTTCCTCAGCTGTGAGTGAAAGAAGACTCTGCAGCTTAGACCATGCTCTTCCTTGGTGGTGAATGGAAGCGGTCTCTGCAGCTTAGAGCATGCTCTTCCTCAGCTGTGAGTGGAAGACGTCTCTGCAGCTTATAGCATGCTCTTCTTAAGCTGAGAGTGGAAGATGCCTCTGAAGCTTAGACCATGCTCTTCCTGTGAGTTTAAGACATCTCTGCCCCTTAAAGTATGCTCTTCCTTGGCTGTGAGTGGAAGAAGTCCGTGCAGCTTACAGCATGTCTTTTCTTAGCTGTGAGTGAAAGAAGTCTCTGCAGCTTAGACCATGCTCTTCCCTGGTGGTGAGTGGAAGTGGTCTCTGCAGCTTAGAGCATGCTCTTCCTCAGCTGTGAGTGGAAGAAGTTTCTGCAGCTTAGAGCATGCTCTTCCTCAGCTGTGAGTGAAAGAAGTCTCTGCAGCTTAGACCATGCTCTTCCTTGGTGGTGAATGGAAGCGGTCTCTGCAGCTTAGAGCATGCTCTTCCTCAGCTGTGAGTGGAAGAAGTCTCTGCAGCTTAGAGCATGCTCTTCCTCAGCTGTGAGTGGAAGAAGTCTCTGCAGCTTAGACCATGCTCTAACCTAGCAGTGAGTGGATGACGTCTGTGCAGCTTATAGCATGCTCTTCCTTTGCTGTGAGTGGGAGACGTCTCTGCAGCTTATAGCATGCTCTTCCTTTGCTGTGAGTGGGAGACGTCTCTGCAGCTTATAGCATGCTTTAACCTAGCTGTGAGTGGAAGACGTCTCTGCAGCTTATAGCATGCTCTTCCTTTGCTGTGAGTGGGAGACGTCGCTGCAGCTTATAGCATGCTCTAACTTAGCTGTGAGTGGAACACGTCTCTGCAGCTTATAGCATGCTCTAACCTAGCTGCGAGTGGAAGACGTCTCTGCAGCTTATAGCATGTTCTTCCTTAACTGTGTGTGGAAGACGTATCTGCAGCCTAGAGCATGTTCTAACCTAGCTGTGAGTGGAAGACGTCTGTGCAGCTTATAGCATGCTCTTCCTCAGCTCTGAGTGGAAGACGTCTCTGCAGTTTAGACAATGCTCTGCCTTGGCTTTGAGTCCAAGAAGTATCTGCAGCTTAGAGCCTGCTCTTCCTGAGCTGTGAGTTGAAGAAATCTCTGCAGCGTAGAGCATGCTCTTCCTTAGCTGTGAGTGGGAGACTTCTCTGCAGCTTAGAGCATGCTCTTCCTCAGCTGTGAGTGAAAGAAGTCTCTGCAGCTTAGACCATGCTCTTCCTTGGTGGTGAATGGAAGCGGTCTCTGCAGCTTAGAGCATGCTCTTCCTCACCTGTGAGTGGAAGACGTCTCTGCAGCTTATAGCATGCTCTTCTTAAGCTGTGAGTGGAAGATGCCTCTGAAGCTTAGACCATGCTCTTCCTGTGAGTTTAAGACATCTCTGCCCCTTAAAGTATGCTCTTCCTTGGCTGTGAGTGGAAGAAGTCTGTGCAGCTTACAGCATGTTTTTTTCTTAGCTGTGAGTGAAAGAAGTCTCTGCAGCTTAGACCGTGCTCTTCCTCAGCTGTGAGTGAAAGAAGTCTCTGCAGCTTAGAGCATGCTCTTCCTCAGCTGTGAGTGAAAGAAGTCTCTGCAGCTTAGACCATGCTCTTCCTCAGCTGTGAGTGAAAGAAGTCTCTGCAGCTTAGACCATGCTCTTCCTTGGTGGTGAATGGAAGCGGTCTCTGCAGCTTAGAGCATGCTCTTCCTCAGCTGTGAGTGGAAGAAGTCTCTGCTGCTTAGAGCATGCTCTTCCTCAGCTGTGAGTGGAAGAAGTCTCTGCAGCTTAGACCATGCTCTTCCTTGGTGGTGAATGGAAGCGGTCTCTGCAGCTTAGAGCATGCTCTTCCTCAGCTGTGAGTTGAAGAAATCTCTGCAGCGTAGAGCATGCTCTTCCTTAGCTGTGAGTGGGAGACGTCTCTGCAGCTTAGAGCATGCTCTAACCTAGCGGTGAGTGGATGACGTCTGTGCAGCTTATCGCATGCTCTTCCTCAGCTGTGAGTGGAAGACGTCTGTGCAGCTTATAGCATGCTCTTCCTCAGCTCTGAGTGGAAGACGTCTCTGCAGTTTAGACAATGCTCTGCCTTGGCTTTGAGTCCAAGAAGTATCTGCAGCTTAGAGCCTGCTCTTCCTGAGCTGTGAGTTGAAGAAATCTCTGCAGCGTAGAGCATGCTCTTCCTTAGCTGTGAGTGGGAGACGTCTCTGCAGCTTAGAGCATGCTCTTCCTCAGCTGTGAGTGAAAGAAGTCTCTGCAGCTTAGACCATGCTCTTCCTTGGTGGTTAATGGAAGCGGTCTCTGCAGCTTAGAGCATGCTCTTCCTCACCTGTGAGTGGAAGACGTCTCTGCAGCTTATAGCATGCTCTTCTTAAGCTGTGAGTGGAAGATGCCTCTGAAGCTTAGACCATGCTCTTCCTGTGAGTTTAAGACATCTCTGCCCCTTAAAGTATGCTCTTCCTTGGCTGTGAGTGGAAGAAGTCCGTGCAGCTTACAGCATGTTTTTTTTTTAGCTGTGAGTGAAAGAAGTCTCTGCAGCTTAGACCGTGCTCTTCCTCAGCTGTGAGTGAAAGAAGTCTCTGCAGCTTAGAGCATGCTCTTCCTCAGCTGTGAGTGAAAGAAGTCTCTGCAGCTTAGACCATGCTCTTCCTCAGCTGTGAGTGAAAGAAGTCTCTGGAGCTTAGACCATGCTCTTCCTTGGTGGTGAATGGAAGCGGTCTCTGCAGCTTAGAGCATGCTCTTCCTCAGCTGTGAGTGGAAGAAGTCTCTGCTGCTTAGAGCATGCTCTTCCTCAGCTGTGAGTGGAAGAAGTCTCTGCAGCTTAGACCATGCTCTTCCTTGGTGGTGAATGGAAGCGGTCTCTGCAGCTTAGAGCATGCTCTTCCTCAGCTGTGAGTTGAAGAAATCTCTGCAGCGTAGAGCATGCTCTTCCTTAGCTGTGAGTGGGAGACGTCTCTGCAGCTTAGAGCATGCTCTAACCTAGCGGTGAGTGGATGACGTCTGTGCAGCTTATAGCATGCTCTTCCTCAGCTGTGAGTGGAAGACGTCTCTGCAGTTTAGAGCATGCTCTTCCTCAGATGTGAGTGAAAGAAGTCTCTGCAGCTTAGACCATGCTCTTCCTTGGTGGTGAATGGAAGCGGTCTCTGCAGCTTAGAGCATGCTCTTCCTCAGCTGTGAGTGGAAAACGTCTCTGCAGCTTAGAGCATGCTCTTCCTCAGCTGTGAGTGGAAGAAGTCTCTGCAGCTTAGAGCATGCTCTTCCTCAGCTGTGAGTGGAAGAAGTCTCTGCAGCTTAAAGCATTCTCTTCCCTGGTGGTGAGTGGAAGCGGTCTCTGCAGCTTAGCGCATGCTCTTCCTCAGCTGTGAGTCGAAGAAGTCTCTGCAGCTTAGAGCATGCTCTTCCTCAGCTGTGAGTGAAAGAAGTCTCTGCAGCTTAGACCATGCTCTTCCTTGGTGGTGAGTGGAAGCGGTCTCTGCAGCTTAGAGCATGATTTCCTTATCTGTGAGTGGAAGGTGTCTCTGCAGCTAAGAGCATGCGCTTCTTTAGCTGTGAGTGGAAGTCTTCTGTTCAGCTTAGAGTGGATCTTCCTTAGCTGTAAGTGAAAGACATCGCTGCAGGTTAGAGCATGCTCTTCCTTAGCTGTTAGTGGAAGAAGTTTCTGCATCCTAGACAATGCTCTTCTTAAGCTGTGAGTGGAAGATGCCTCTGAAGCTTAGACCATGCTCTTCCTGTGAGTTTAAGACATCTCTGCCCCTTAAAGTATGCTCTTCCTTGGCTGTGAGTGGAAGAAGTCTGTGCAGCTTACAACATGTTTTTTCTTAGCTGTGAGTGAAAGAAGTCTCTACAGCTTAGACCATGCTCTTCCCTGGTGGTGAGTGGAAGTGGTCTCTGCAGCTTAGAGCATGCTCTTCCTCAGCTGTGAGTGGAAGAAGTCTCTGCAGCTTAGACCATGCTCTAACCTAGCAGTGAGTGGATGACGTCTGTGCAGCTTATAGCATGCTCTTCCTCAGCTGTGAGTGGAAGACGTCTCTGCAGCTTAGAGCATGCTCTTCCTCAGCTGTGAGTGAAAGAAGTCTCTGCAGCTTAGACCATGCTCTTCCTTGGTGGTGAATGGAAGCGGTCTCTGCAGCTTAGAGCATACTCTTCCTCAGCTGTGAGTGGAAGAAGTCTCTGCAGCTTAGAGCATGCTCTTCCTCAGCTGTGAGTGGAAGACGTCTCTGCAGCTTAGACCATGCTCTTCCCTGGTGGTGAGTGGAAGTGGTCTCTGCAGCTTAGAGCATGCTCTTCCTCAGCTGTGAGTGGAAGAAGTCTCTGCAGCTTAGAGCATGCTCTTCCTCAGCTGTGAGTGGAAGAAGTCTCTGCAGCTTAGACCATGCTCTTCCTTGGTGGTGAATGGAAGCGGTCTCTGCAGCTTAGAGCATACTCTTCCTCAGCTGTGAGTGGAAGAAGTCTCTGCAGCTTAGAGCATGCTCTTCCTCAGCTGTGAGTGGAAGACGTCTCTGCAGCTTAGACCATGCTCTTCCCTGGTGGTGAGTGGAAGTGGTCTCTGCAGCTTAGAGCATGCTCTTCCTCAGCTGTGAGTGGAAGAAGTCTCTGCAGCTTAGAGCATGCTCTTCCTCAGCTGTGAGTGGAAGAAGTCTCTGCAGCTTAGACCATGCTCTTCCTTGGTGGTGAATGGAAGCGGTCTCTGCAGCTTAGAGCATGCTCTTCCTCAGCTGTGAGTTGAAGAAAGCTCTGCAGCGTAGAGCATGCTCTTCCTTAGCTGTGAGTGGGAGATGTCTCTGCAGCTTAGAGCATGCTCTTCCTCAGCTGTGAGTGGAAGATGCCTCTGAAGCTTAGACCATGGTTAGAGCATGTCCTGTGAGTTTAAGACATCTCCGCCCCTTAAAGTATGCTCTTCCTTGGCTGTGAGTGGATGAAGTCTGTGCAGCTTACAGCATGTTTTTTCTTAGCTGTGAGTGAAAGAAGTCTCTGCAGCTTAGACCGTGCTCTTCCTCAGCTGTGAGTGAAAGAAGTCTCTGCAGCTTAGAGCATGCTCTTCCTCAGCTGTGAGTGGAAGAAGTCTCTGCAGCTTAGAGCATGCTCTTCCTCAGCTGTGAGTGGAAGAAGTCTCTGCAGCTTAGACCATGCTCTTCCTTGGTGGTGAATGGAAGCGGTCTCTGCAGCTTAGAGCATGCTCTTCCTCAACAGTGAGTTGAAGAAATCTCTGCAGCGTAGAGCATGCTCTTCCTTAGCTGTGAGTGGGAGGCGTCTCTGCAGCTTAGAGTATGCTCTAACCTAGCGGTGAGTGGATGACGTCTGTGCAGCTTATAGCATGCTCTTCCTCAGCTGTGAGTGGAAGACGTCTCTGCAGCTTAGAGCATGCTCTTCCTCAGATGTGAGTGAAAGAAGTCTCTGCAGCTTAGACCATGCTCTTCCTTGGTGGTGAATGGAAGCGGTCTCTGCAGCTTAGAGCATGCTCTTCCTCAGCTGTGAGTGGAAGAAGTCTCTGCAGCTTAGAGCATGCTCTTCCTCAGCTGTGAGTGGAAGAAGTCTCTGCAGCTTAGAGCATGCTCTTCCTCAGCTGTGAGTGGAAGAAGTCTCTGCAGCTTAGAGCATTCTCTTCCCTGGTGGTGAGTGGAAGCGGTCTCTGCAGCTTAGAGCATGCTCTTCCTCAGCTGTGAGTGGAAGAAGTCTCTGCAGCTTAGAGCATGCTCTTCCTCAGCTGTGAGTGAAAGAAGTCTCTGCAGCTTAGACCATGCTCTTCCTTGGTGGTGAGTGGAAGCGGTCTCTGCAGCTTAGAGCATGATTTCCTTATCTGTGAGTGGAAGGTGTCTCTGCAGCTAAGAGCATGTGCTTCTTTAGCTGTGAGTGGAAGTCTTCTGTTCAGCTTAGAGTGGATCTTCCTTAGCTGTAAGTGAAAGACATCGCTGCAGCTTAGAGCATGCTCTTCCTTAGCTGTTAGTGGAAGAAGTTTCTGCATCCTAGACAATGCTCTTCTTAAGCTGTGAGTGGAAGATGCCTCTGAAGCTTAGACCATGCTCTTCCTGTGTGTTTAAGACATCTCTGCCCCTTAAAGTATGCTCTTCCTTGGCTGTGAGAGGAAGAAGTCTGTGCAGCTTACAGCATGTTTTTTCTTAGCTGTGAGTGAAAGAAGTCTCTACAGCTTAGACCATGCTCTTCCCTTTTGGTGAGTGGAAGTGGTCTCTGCAGCTTAGAGCATGCTCTTCCTCAGCTGTGAGTAGAAGAAGTCTCTGCAGCTTAGAGCATGCTCTTCCTCAGCTGTGAGTCAAAGAAGTCTCTGCAGCTTAGACCATGCTCTTCCTTGGTGGTGAATGGAAGCGGTCTCTGCAGCTTAGAGCATGCTCTTCCTCAGCTGTGAGTGGAAGAAGTCTCTGCAGCTTAGAGCATGCTCTTCCTCAGCTGTGAGTGGAAGAAGTCTCTGCAGCTTAGACCATGCTCTTCCCTGGTGGTGAGTGGAAGTGGTCTCTGCAGCTTAGAGCATGCTCTTCCTCAGCTGTGAGTGGAAGAAGTATCTGCAGCTTAGAGCATGCTCTTCCTCAGCTGTGAGTGGAAGAAGTCTCTGCAGCTTAGACCATGCTCTTCCTTGGTGGTGAATGGAAGCGGTCTCTGCAGCTTAGAGCATGCTCTTCCTCAGCTGTGAGTGGAAGAAGTATCTGCAGCTTAGAGCATGCTCTTCCTCAGCTGTGCGTTGAAGAAGTCTCTGCAGCTTAGACCATGCTCTTCCTTGGTGGTGAATGGAAGCGGTCTCTGCAGCTTAGAGCATGCTCTTCCTCAGCTGTGAGTTGAAGAAATCTCTGCAGCGTAGAGCATGCGCTTCCTTAGCTGTGAGTGGGAGACGTCTCTGCAGCTTAGAGCATGCTCTAACCTAGCGGTGAGTGGATGACGTCTGTGCAGCCTATAGCATGCTCTTCCTCAGCTGTGAGTGGAAGACGTCTCTGCAGCTTAGAGCATGCTCTTCCTCAGCTGTGAGTGAAAGAAGTCTCTGCAGCTTAGACCATGCTCTTCCTTGGTGGTGAATGGAAGCGGTCTCTGCAGCTTAGAGCATGCTCTTCCTCAGCTGTGAGTGGAAGACGTCTCTGCAGCTTATAGCATGCTCTTCTTAAGCTGAGAGTGGAAGATGCCTCTGAAGCTTAGACCATGGTTAGAGCATGTCCTGTGAGTTTAAGACATCTCCGCCCCTTAAAGTATGCTCTTCCTTGGCTGTGAGTGGATGAAGTCTGTGCAGCTTACAGCATGTTTTTTCTTAGCTGTGAGTGAAAGAAGTCTCTGCAGCTTAGACCGTGCTCTTCCTCAGCTGTGAGTGAAAGAAGTCTCTGCAGCTTAGAGCATGCTCTTCCTCAGCTGTGAGTGGAAGAAGTCTCTGCAGCTTAGAGCATGCTCTTCCTCAGCTGTGAGTGGAAGAAGTCTCTGCAGCTTAGACCATGCTCTTCCTTGGTGGTGAATGGAAGCGGTCTCTGCAGCTTAGAGCATGCTCTTCCTCAGCAGTGAGTTGAAGAAATCTCTGCAGCGTAGAGCATGCTCTTCCTTAGCTGTGAGTGGGAGACGTCTCTGCAGCTTAGAGCATGCTCTAACCTAGCGGTGAGTGGATGACGTCTGTGCAGCTTATAGCATGCTCTTCCTCAGCTGGAGTGGAAGACGTCTCTGCAGCTTAGAGCATGCTCTTCCTCAGATGTGAGTGAAAGAAGTCTCTGCAGCTTAGACCATGCTCTTCCTTGGTGGTGAATGGAAGCGGTCTCTGCAGCTTAGAGCATGCTCTTCCTCAGCTGTGAGTGGAAGAAGTCTCTGCAGCTTAGAGCATGCTCTTCCTCAGCTGTGCGTGGAAGAAGTCTCTGCAGCTTAGAGCATTCTCTTCCCTGGTGGTGAGTGGAAGCGGTCTCTGCAGCTTAGAGCATGCTCTTCCTCAGCTGTGAGTGGAAGAAGTCTCTGCAGCTTAGAGCATGCTCTTCCTCAGCTGTGAGTGAAAGAAGTCTCTGCAGCTTAGACCATGCTCTTCCTTGGTGGTGAGTGGAAGCGGTCTCTGCAGCTTAGAGCATGATTTCCTTATCTGTGAGTGGAAGGTGTCTCTGCAGCAAAGAGCATGTGCTTCTTTAGCTGTGAGTGGAAGTCTTCTGTTCAGCTTAGAGTAGATCTTCCTTAGCTGTAAGTGAAAGACATCGCTGCAGCTTAGAGCATGCTCTTCCTTAGCTGTTAGTGGAAGAAGTTTCTGCATCCTAGACAATGCTCTTCTTAAGCTGTGAGTGGAAGATGCCTCTGAAGCTTAGACCATGCTCTTCCTGTGTGTTTAAGACATCTCCGCCCCTTAAAGTATGCTCTTCCTTGGCTGTGAGTTGAAGAAGTCTGTGCAGCTTACAGCATGTTTTTTCTTAGCTGTGAGTGAAAGAAGTCTCTACAGCTTAGACCATGCTCTTCCCTTTTGGTGAGTGGAAGTGGTCTCTGCAGCTTAGAGCATGCTCTTCCTCAGCTGTGAGTAGAAGAAGTCTCTGCAGCTTAGAGCATGCTCTTCCTCAGCTGTGAGTGAAAGAAGTCTCTGCAGCTTAGACCATGCTCTTCCTTGGTGGTGAATGGAAGCGGTCTCTGCAGCTTAGAGCATGCTCTTCCTCAGCTGTGAGTGGAAGAAGTCTCTGCAGCTTAGAGCATGCTCTTCCTCAGCTGTGAGTGGAAGAAGTCTCTGCAGCTTAGACCATGCTCTTCCCTGGTGGTGAGTGGAAGTGGTCTCTGCAGCTTAGAGCATGCTCTTCCTCAGCTGTGAGTGGAAGAAGTATCTGCAGCTTAGAGCATGCTCTTCCTCAGCTGTGAGTGGAAGAAGTCTCTGCAGCTTAGACCATGCTCTTCCTTGGTGGTGAATGGAAGCCGTCTCTGCAGCTTAGAGCATGCTCTTCCTCAGCTGTGAGTGGAAGAAGTATCTGCAGCTTAGAGCATGCTCTTCCTCAGCTGTGCGTGGAAGAAGTCTCTGCAGCTTAGACCATGCTCTTCCTTGGTGGTGAATGGAAGCGGTCTCTGCAGCTTAGAGCATGCTCTTCCTCAGCTGTGAGTTGAAGAAATCTCTGCAGCGTAGAGCATGCTCTTCCTTAGCTGTGAGTGGGAGACGTCTCTGCAGCTTAGAGCATGCTCTAACCTAGCGGTGAGTGCATGACGTCTGTGCAGCCTATAGCATGCTCTTCCTCAGCTGTGAGTGGAATACGTCTCTGCAGCTTAGAGCATGCTCTTCCTCAGCTGTGAGTGAAAGAAGTCTCTGCAGCTTAGGCCATGCTCTTCCTTGGTGGTGAATGGAAGCGGTCTCTGCAGCTTAGAGCATGCTCTTCCTCAGCTGTGAGTGGAAGACGTCTCTGCAGCTTATAGCATGCTCTTCTTAAGCTGAGAGTGGAAGATGCCTCTGAAGCTTAGACCATGCTCTTCCTGTGAGTTTAAGACATCTCTGCCCCTTAAAGTATGCTCTTCCTTGGCTGTGAGTGGAAGAAGTCCGTGCAGCTTACAGCATGTTTTTTCTTAGCTGTGAGTGAAAGAAGTCTCTGCAGCTTAGACCATGCTCTTCCCTGGTGGTGAGTGGAAGTGGTCTCTGCAGGTTAGAGCATGCTCTTCCTCAGCTGTGAGTGGAAGAAGTCTCTGCAGCTTAGAGCATGCTCTTCCTCAGCTGTGAGTGAAAGAAGTCCCTGCAGCTTAGACCATGCTCTTCCTTGGTGGTGAATGGAAGCGGTCTCTGCAGCTTAGAGCATGCTCTTCCTCAGCTGTGAGTGGAAGAAGTCTCTGCAGCTTAGAGCATGCTCTTCCTCAGCTGTGAGTGGAAGAAGTCTCTGCAGCTTAGAGCATGCTCTTTCTCAGCTGTGAGTGGAAGAAGTCTCTGCAGCTTAGACCATGCTCTTCCCTGGTGGTGAATGGAAGCGGTCTCTGCAGCTTAGAGCATGCTCTTCCTCAGCTGTGAGTGGAAGACGTCTCTGCAGCTTATAGCATGCTCTTCTTAAGCTGAGAGTGGAAGATGCCTCTGAAGCTTAGACCATGGTTAGAGCATGTCCTGTGAGTTTAAGACATCTCCGCCCCTTAAAGTATGCTCTTCCTTGGCTGTGAGTGGATGAAGTCTGTGCAGCTTACAGCATGTTTTTTCTTAGCTGTGAGTGAAAGAAGTCTCTGCAGCTTAGACCGTGCTCTTCCTCAGCTGTGAGTGAAAGAAGTCTCTGCAGCTTAGAGCATGCTCTTCCTCAGCTGTGAGTGGAAGAAGTCTCTGCAGCTTAGAGCATGCTCTTCCTCAGCTGTGAGTGGAAGAAGTCTCTGCAGCTTAGACCATGCTCTTCCTTGGTGGTGAATGGAAGCGGTCTCTGCAGCTTAGAGCATGCTCTTCCTCAGCTGTGAGTGGAAGAAGTCTCTGCAGCTTAGAGCATGCTCTTCCTCAGCTGTGCGTGGAAGAAGTCTCTGCAGCTTAGAGCATTCTCTTCCCTGGTGGTGAGTGGAAGCGGTCTCTGCAGCTTAGAGCATGCTCTTCCTCAGCTGTGAGTGGAAGAAGTCTCTGCAGCTTAGAGCATGCTCTTCCTCAGCTGTGAGTGAAAGTAGTCTCTGCAGCTTAGACCATGCTCTTCCTTGGTGGTGAGTGGAAGCGGTCTCTGCAGCTTAGAGCATGATTTCCTTATCTGTGAGTGGAAGGTGTCTCTGCAGCAAAGAGCATGTGCTTCTTTAGCTGTGAGTGGAAGTCTTCTGTTCAGCTTAGAGTAGATCTTCCTTAGCTGTAAGTGAAAGACATCGCTGCAGCTTAGAGCATGCTCTTCCTTAGCTGTTAGTGGAAGAAGTTTCTGCATCCTAGACAATGCTCTTCTTAAGCTGTGAGTGGAAGATGCCTCTGAAGCTTAGACCATGCTCTTCCTGTGTGTTTAAGACATCTCCGCCCCTTAAAGTATGCTCTTCCTTGGCTGTGAGTTGAAGAAGTCTGTGCAGCTTACAGCATGTTTTTTCTTAGCTGTGAGTGAAAGAAGTCTCTACAGCTTAGACCATGCTCTTCCCTTTTGGTGAGTGGAAGTGGTCTCTGCAGCTTAGAGCATGCTCTTCCTCAGCTGTGAGTAGAAGAAGTCTCTGCAGCTTAGAGCATGCTCTTCCTCAGCTGTGAGTGAAAGAAGTCTCTGCAGCTTAGACCATGCTCTTCCTTGGTGGTGAATGGAAGCGGTCTCTGCAGCTTAGAGCATGCTCTTCCTCAGCTGTGAGTGGAAGAAGTCTCTGCAGCTTAGAGCATGCTCTTCCTCAGCTGTGAGTGGAAGAAGTCTCTGCAGCTTAGACCATGCTCTTCCCTGGTGGTGAGTGGAAGTGGTCTCTGCAGCTTAGAGCATGCTCTTCCTCAGCTGTGAGTGGAAGAAGTATCTGCAGCTTAGAGCATGCTCTTCCTCAGCTGTGAGTGGAAGAAGTCTCTGCAGCTTAGACCATGCTCTTCCTTGGTGGTGAATGGAAGCCGTCTCTGCAGCTTAGAGCATGCTCTTCCTCAGCTGTGAGTGGAAGAAGTATCTGCAGCTTAGAGCATGCTCTTCCTCAGCTGTGCGTGGAAGAAGTCTCTGCAGCTTAGACCATGCTCTTCCTTGGTGGTGAATGGAAGCGGTCTCTGCAGCTTAGAGCATGCTCTTCCTCAGCTGTGAGTTGAAGAAATCTCTGCAGCGTAGAGCATGCTCTTCCTTAGCTGTGAGTGGGAGACGTCTCTGCAGCTTAGAGCATGCTCTAACCTAGCGGTGAGTGCATGACGTCTGTGCAGCCTATAGCATGCTCTTCCTCAGCTGTGAGTGGAATACGTCTCTGCAGCTTAGAGCATGCTCTTCCTCAGCTGTGAGTGAAAGAAGTCTCTGCAGCTTAGGCCATGCTCTTCCTTGGTGGTGAATGGAAGCGGTCTCTGCAGCTTAGAGCATGCTCTTCCTCAGCTGTGAGTGGAAGACGTCTCTGCAGCTTATAGCATGCTCTTCTTAAGCTGAGAGTGGAAGATGCCTCTGAAGCTTAGACCATGCTCTTCCTGTGAGTTTAAGACATCTCTGCCCCTTAAAGTATGCTCTTCCTTGGCTGTGAGTGGAAGAAGTCCGTGCAGCTTACAGCATGTTTTTTCTTAGCTGTGAGTGAAAGAAGTCTCTGCAGCTTAGACCATGCTCTTCCCTGGTGGTGAGTGGAAGTGGTCTCTGCAGGTTAGAGCATGCTCTTCCTCAGCTGTGAGTGGAAGAAGTCTCTGCAGCTTAGAGCATGCTCTTCCTCAGCTGTGAGTGAAAGAAGTCCCTGCAGCTTAGACCATGCTCTTCCTTGGTGGTGAATGGAAGCGGTCTCTGCAGCTTAGAGCATGCTCTTCCTCAGCTGTGAGTGGAAGAAGTCTCTGCAGCTTAGAGCATGCTCTTCCTCAGCTGTGAGTGGAAGAAGTCTCTGCAGCTTAGAGCATGCTCTTTCTCAGCTGTGAGTGGAAGAAGTCTCTGCAGCTTAGACCATGCTCTTCCTTGGTGGTGAATGGAAGCGGTCTCTGCAGCTTAGAGCATGCTCTTCCTCAGCTGTGAGTTGAAGAAAGCTCTGCAGCGTAGAGCATGCTCTTCCTTAGCTATGAGTGGGAGACATCTCTGCAGCTTAGAGCATGCTCTAACCTAGCAGTGAGTGGATGACGCCTGTGCAGCTTATAGCATGCTCTTCCTTTGCTGTGAGTGGGAGACGTCTCTGCAGCTGATAGCATGCTCTTCCTTTGCTGTGAGTGGAAGACGTCTCTGCAGCTTATAGCATGCTCTAACCTAGCTGTGAGTGGAAGACGTCTCTGCAGCTTATAGCATGTTCTTCCTTAACTGTGTGTGGAAGACGTATCTGCAGCTTATAGCATGCTCTAACTTAGCTGTGAGTGGAAGACGTCTCTGCAGCTTATAGCATGCTCTAACCTAGCTGTGAGTGGAAGACGTCTCTGCAGCTTATAGCATGTTCTTCCTTAACTGTGTGTGGAAGACGTATCTGCAGCCTAGAGCATGTTCTAACCTAGCTGTGAGTGGAAGACGTCTGTGCAGTTAATCGCATGCTCTTCCTCAGCTGTGAGTGGAAGACGTCTCTGCAGTTTAGACAACGTCTGCCTTGGCTTTGAGTACAAGAAGTATCTGCAGCTTAGAGCCTGCTCTTCCTGAGCTGTGAGTGGAAGAAGTATCTGCAGCTTAGAGCATGCTCTTTCTCAGCTGTGAGTGGAAGAAGTCTCTGCAGCTTAGACCATGCTCTTCCTAGGTGGTGAATGGAAGCGGTCTCTGCAGCTTAGAGCATGCTCTTCCTCAGCAGTGAGTTGAAGAAATCTCTGCAGCGTAGAGCATGCTCTTCCTTAGCTGTGAGTGGCAGACGTCTCTGCAGCTTAGAGCATGCTCTAACCTAGCGGTGAGTGGATGACGTCTGTGCAGCCTATAGCATGCTCTTCCTCAGCTGTGAGTGGAAGACGTCTCTGCAGCTTAGAGCATGCTCTTCCTCAGCTGTGAGTGAAAGAAGACTCTGCAGCTTAGACCATGCTCTTCCTTGGTGGTGAATGGAAGCGGATTCTGCAGCTTAGAGCATGCTCTTCCTCAGCTGTGAGTGGAAGACGTCTCTGCAGCTTATAGCATGCTCTTTTTAAGCTGAGAGTGGAAGATGCCTCTGAAGCTTAGACCATGCTCTTCCTGTGAGTTTAAGACATCTCTGCCCCTTAAAGTATGCTCTTCCTTGGCTGTGAGTGGAAGAAGTCCGTGCAGCTTACAGCATGTTTTTTCTTAGCTGTGACTGAAAGATGTCTCTGCAGCTTAGACCATGCTCTTCCCTGGTGGTGAGTGGAAGTGGTCTCTGCAGCTTAGAGCATGCTCTTCCTCAGCTGTGAGTGGAAGAAGTTTCTGCAGCTTAGAGCATGCTCTTCCTCAGCTGTGAGTGAAAGAAGTCTCTGCAGCTTAGACCATGCTCTTCCTTGGTGGTGAATGGAAGCGGTCTCTGCAGCTTAGAGCATGCTCTTCCTCAGCTGTGAGTGGAAGAAGTCTCTGCAGCTTAGACCATGCTCTTCCCTGGTGGTGAGTGGAAGTGGTCTATGCAGCTTAGAGCATGCTCTTCCTCAGCTGTGAGTGGAAGAAGTCTCTGCAGCTTAGAGCATGCTCTTCCTCAGCTGTGAGTGGAAGAAGTCTCTGCAGCTTAGACCATGCTCTTCCTTGGTGGTGAATGGAAGCGGTCTCTGCAGCTTAGAGCATGCTCTTCCTCAGCTGTGAGTTGAAGAAATCTCTGCAGCGTAGAGCATGCTCTTCCTTAGCTGTGAGTGGGAGACGTCTCTGCAGCTTAGAGCATGCTCTAACCTAGCAGTGAGTGGATGGCGTCTGTGCAGCTTATAGCATGCTCTTCCTTTGCTGTGAGTGGGAGACGTCTCTGCAGCTTATAGCATGCTCTTCCTTTGCTGTGAGTGGGAGACGTCTCTGCAGCTTATAGCATGCTTTAACCTAGCTGTGAGTGGAAGACGTCTCTGCAGCTTATAGCATGCTCTTCCTTTGCTGTGAGTGGGAGACGTCTCTGCAGCTTATAGCATGCTCTAACCTAGCTGTGAGTGGAAGACGTCTCTGCAGCTTATAGCATGTTCTTCCTTAACTGTGTGTGGAAGACGTATCTGCTTATCTAAAGCATGTTCTAACCTAGCTGTGAGTGGAAGATGTCTGTGCAGCTTATAGCATGCTCTTCCTCAGCTGTGAGTGGAAGACGTTTCTGCAGTTTAGACAATGCTCTGCCTTGGCTTTGAGTCCAAGAAGTATCTGCAGCTTAGAGCCTGCTCTTCCTGAGCTGTGAGTTGAAGAAATCTCTGAAGCGTAGAGCATGCTCTTCCTTAGCTGTGAGTGGGAGACGTCTCTGCAGCTTAGAGCATGCTCTTCCTCAGCTGTGAGTGAAAGAAGTCTCTGCAGCTTAGACCATGCTCTTCCTTGGTGGTGAATGGAAGCGGTCTCTGCAGCTTAGAGCATGCTCTTCCTCACCTGTGAGTGGAAGACGTCTCTGCAGCTTATAGCATGCTCTTCTTAAGCTGAGAGTGGGAGATGCCTCTGAAGCTTAGACCATGCTCTTCATGTGAGTTTAAGACATCTCTGCCCCTTAAAGTATGCTCTTCCTTGGCTGTGAGTGGAAGAAGTCCGTGCAGCTTACAGCATGTTTTTTCTTAGCTGTGAGTGAAAGAAGTCTCTGCAGCTTAGACCATGCTCTTCCCTGGTGGTGAGTGGAAGTGGTCTCTGCAGCTTAGAGCATGCTCTTCCTCAGCTGTGAGTGGAAGAAGTCTCTGCAGCTTAGAGCATGCTCTTCCTCAGCTGTGAGTGGAAGAAGTCTCTGCAGCTTAGACCATGCTCTTCCCTGGTGGTGAGTGGCAGCTTAGAGCATGCTCTTCCTCAGCTGTGAGTGGAAGAAGTCTCTGCAGCTTAGAGCATGCTCTTCCTCAGCTGTGAGTGGAAGAAGTCTCTGCAGCTTAGACCATGCTCTTCCTTGGTGGTGAATGGAAGCGGTCTCTGCAGCTTAGAGCATGCTCTTCCTCAGCTATGAGTTGAAGAAATCTCTGCAGCGTAGAGCATGCTCTTCCTTAGCTGTGAGTGGGAGACGTCTCTGCAGCTTAGAGCATGCTCTAACCTAGCAGTGAGTGGATGACGTCTGTGCAGCTTATAGCATGCTCTTCCTTTGCTGTGAGTGGGAGACGTCTCTGCAGCGTATAGCATGCTCTTCCTTTGCTGTGAGTGGGAGACGTCTCTGCAGCTTATAGCATGCTTTAACCTAGCTGTGAGTGGAAGACGTCTCTGCAGCTTATATCATGCTCTTCCTTTGCTGTGAGTGGGAGACGTCTCTGCAGCTTATAGCATGCTCTAACTTAGCTGTGAGTGGAAGACGTCTCTGCAGCTTATAGCATGCTCTAAACCTAGCTGTGAGTGGAAGACGTCTCTGCAGCTTATAGCATGTTCTTCCTTAACTGTGTGTGGAAGACGTATCTGCAGCCTAGAGCATGTTCTAACCTAACTGTGAGTGGAAGACGTCTGTGCAGCTTATAGCATGCTCTTCTTCAGCTGTGAGTGGAAGACGTCTCTGCAGTTTAGACAATGCTCTGCCTTGGCTTTGAGTCCAAGAAGTATCTGCAGCTTAGAGCCTGCTCTTCCTGAGCTGTGAGTGGGAACCGGCTTAAAACCAAACAATAGTCTAGCTCCCGTATCCTCAGTTTCAAGTTGTGCAGATCTTAACCCCTCTTCTGCTGATGACGGAACCGCTCCGTCATCAGCTGCGTTGGCGCTGTGCTGATGACGGAGCGGTTCCGTCATGGCCCGGCCGCCGCGCCTGCGCGGCGCGTTCTATTGAGCGGGGCGGGCCATGACGGAACCGCTCCGTCACAAGCACAGCTCAACCACGGCTGGTGACAGAGTGGTTCTGTCACCAGCATGCGGCCGCCGCGCGGCCGCCCCGCCCTGTTAGCGCTGCAGCGGAATAGCCGCCGCAGCGAAAGGGTTAAAGCTA